>NC_143151.1:25776444-26076444 GCF_041381405.1 Jatropha curcas
AAATATTATTTATGCCAAATCCATAATTGGTCCTTCTCTTTCTTCTCTCACTATTATAATCAAGCTAATCTCCTGCTTGATATCATAGGGAGTAAATAGAGGAGGGACCATTTTTATTTGCTGCAAAGACAAGGCAAAATGACTAGCATACCTCAGGTAAAAGAAATACGCAAGTACAATGCATTCATTTGGTCTAAATAGGAAAACAGGTCAAGCGTTTAAGAGCATATGACAACAAAAAATGCCCACAAGACAAATAGTTGTCAATCAGAAAAAAGGAAGTATCTTATGATTTGAGTTCTCCAATTTCGACCTAATACACTTCAATCTTGCAGCAAGTGCAGTTTTGTGCTCTTCTTTTATCTCAATGATGTTGGTGTTCATTATTTCCTATCTCCATCAGGGAATAATTTGAAAACCCATGAATCCCCAAGCCAGATTAATGTCATCATAATTCAAAAATAAATAGCCACTATCTATATCCATACTTTAGTGAAAGTTGAATGGCATGAAATTGTCTTCTAAAGCAAATGATGCCATCATATATCATAAAATTTGAAGAATCCAAATTATTCAAACAAAGAGTAGAAAAGGGGGATAACAAAGGCATTATTAAGGATTATCTCAAATATAAGCATAAGAATGCAGCAGAACAAAGAGCATGTACCTGAGAATAGGCTCAAGCGACAATCGTGCTTTCATTTGTAATCTAGAAAGAAGTTCTGAAAGAATTGATTCTTTGTGCAGTAGCACAAAAGGTAATGTTTGTACCAAGGGCATCATCGTCTCATAAAACGAGATGAAGTCCTCTGCAGTATTCAATTCCTGTATTTTGGACATACCATAAACATCATAATAGTGAAACAAAATAGAAATATTTAAATCCATGGAATGGAACAGAAATTTAAAATTTCAATCCAGAATTTTTCAAGTCTTGGCTCACCAAAGGGACACGACACTACTTCACCTTCAAATCTATTCTATGTCAATATGGACAAGTTTAAGAAAAAAAAAGCATCAAACACAACCATTCTAATTTGTCCAATCTCATTACATCTGTTTCTTTTGTGAGAAAAACTTTCCAAAAAGGTGATAATCAAACATGTAAACCAATTGTCAAATACAACTTGCAACATAACCTTGATGGAAAGAAAACCATTTCCTACAAGAGCAAGACTGGACTAAGAAGGGCAAAAGAATAATCTGAATGAAAATAACTCCATTCTCTCAATAACCAATCATTGTAGAATTAGATAGCGTGTCAACTACCTGAATTTCAGTTTCCATCAATCAAAAGATTCCTATAATTCAAGTAAATACACACATTATCGAAAAGACATACCCCCATTCCACAAGGAAATCCCGGAAAAAGAAGAACCCTCAGATGGCTCAGCTTTGAATTTATCAAGGCTTCGGTAGACATCAATTTCAATTCCTTCTATTCTCTGAGAGAAGGTCTTGAACTGGACAAAATAAACCAATTCAAGTATGAACACAGACAAATACTAAATAAAGGAACAAATAGTGCAAACAGTTAACAAAAAAAAATAATAAACAAGAAAAGCACGGGCCAAAAGAAAAAACGAGGAAGTTGTTGGTAAATTTCTTCTGAAAAACCATGTAATAATGTTTAAATATGGACCAAATTTTGGATACATCAATAGTTATGTCCTTCTGCTGCGATGTTAAATAGAGTTCAACTAGCTAGCAATAAATCCTATAGGCAGAAATTAAGTTATGCGGCCACTTAAAATATCAATATCAATCAAATTGCAGGACTTTGGTCATTCTTATTCCTCTTTCTCTGTTTGCATCTGTACACACTTGTTGTATCTAAACTGCTTACAAAATTCTCAATAAAGTTTAAGAGAGAAATAGAGAGAACGTACAATGAAGCGGCGGCGACCGGCCGATTTGTTGAGTGACTTGACAGCCTGGGCATGCGACGGCGTCGCCATGGGAAATCTTATTCTGTGTTATTGTTGTTACTAATAAACATACGAAGGATATGGAGATGGAATTTTGCTGCTGCAGAGAGGAAAATTTAAAATCGCTAAAACCCTGTCTGCCTTAAAGGCTTAAACCCTGTCTCCGTTTCTATAGTCTGGAGTATAGCGAAGCAGGACCGCCATGAAGACCAAAGAGGACGCTCCAGATGGGTCGGGTGGTTCGGCTCACAATTTGGGCTTTCGGAGGGCCTTTGCTCTTTACTCTTTAGTTGATGACATTGGGCTCGGTTTGGGGTGACCTGGGCCTGGCCAGAGGTTAGACCAGTTTTCTTTTTCTTTTTTGAGGAAATGGTTAGAACGCTTTAAGGAATTAAATTGTTATAAGTATTTTTTATTGTCATTGGTCATCAATTAATAATTGGAGGAGAATTTTTAAGAAATTGAAGGTTTTATTTAAGGGTTGAAAAAAGGAACAAATACACAAGAATGTTTAGAGAGACATTGATTTTTTTTTTAATATATATTTAAATAATGTTCTCCCGTTTATCATTATTAACAAATAAAAATTTTATACCTAAACACCACATGCTTCAATTGAGTTTAACCCAATAGTTATCATTTATCTCCACAAATTATGAGAAGTATCAACATCTAAATTACAATGAAATTGAACTAAAGAATTAGAAGAAACAAAAAAACATAATGCTACCTTATCTTAATTTTATTAATTATTGAAAAACATTGTGGAAAAAAATAAAATGTATTATTATTTTTTTAATACTTTGAATTAAAACTGATGACGTTATATTCTTGTATTTTATACTCTCTCGGTCTTAAATTTTTTTTTGTTGCATATAATATCAATGGTTTTCAAATCTATATAAAACCAGATTAAATCAATTAATTAAATTTATTGAAAATATAATTATGTGAAACTCAGTTGAATTATTTATTTGTAATTAAAATATATTAAAAATAAGAATTTCACTATACAAATAAATTTTATACAAAATTATTTAAAAAATGAATATCGTATTTTGAACGGTGGAATTAATTTATAATAACCAAACCACATTTATAAGTTTTATTAATTTTAAGTATCTTTTATATTTAGTTTGGTCTAAATTTTCTATAATAATTTTTTCTTTTGAGACTAGTCATTAATAATTTATTTTTATTAATTATCTAAATCAAATCAAATTCCTAAATTCCAATTGAAATATGAAATCCGCAAATATATAAACCTCGTTAGTATACGTAAACTGGTATAAAATTAATCTGCAACCGAAGGTGTCCAACCAAATTCCTCGCCGCCATAAAATAGGCCGCTTCTTGCTTCGCGCCCGTGTGTCGCGAGACCTCACGAGCCACGAGTAGCAGTCACCCACCTCCTGTCACGCTTCAGAGCTTCGTTTGGTTGCTGGGAGAGAGTAACAAAATTTGAAATCCAACTTCTTTCCTTTGTTCCGTTCCTACAAACCCCTTGTTCTTTTTTCTTGGTAACCAAACAGTAAAATCCTGGTTCCTCGCTAGCTAGGGTTTCGATTATTCTATTACAGCATTCCTTCTTTACCCAATTAATACAGCTGTCGTCGATCTGTTTTTAAACAGGGGTTTTAACAAGTACTAGCTGAATGAGGTTTTAAGCTTTAAAGTTTTTTAGGGTTTGCTAATTAGGGTTTTAATATAACAATGGCCGATCGCAGCAATATCAATAACATCAATAACAGCAACAACAACGCCGTTGCCAAGCCGATATGGATGAAGCAAGCTGAGGAGGCTAAGCTAAAGAGCGAGGCCGAGAAAGCCGCCGCTGCAAAAGCCGCATTCGAGGCTACATTTAAAGCCGTGCCTAACAAGCCTGATAGACCTTCAGATTCCGATTCAGATGGAGAAGAAGCAGAGGAGGACTTGGCTAATAAGCCTATAGGACCCGTGGACCCCCCAAGTGCACTGCTGTAGGAGCGGGAATTGCTGGTGGGACTGCTTGTGCTCCTTCTACGTTCATGGTGGTGACAAAGGACGGTGATGGGAGGAAGGTCCCACATGGCGGCGCGCAGATTAAGGTGAAGGTGTCGCCTGGGGTGGGTGTTGGGGGAAGTGAGCAAGAAGGGATTGTGAAGGATATGGGAGATGGGACTTATACAGTCACTTATGTTGTGCCCAAAAGAGGGAATTACATGGTAAATATTGATTGTAATGGTAAACCTATCATGGGTAGTCCCTTCCCCGTGTTCTTCAGTGCAGGTACTCGTTACTATAATTTATTGGCCCCTTAATTTCAGATACATTGTTTATACTTGCCACATTCTGTGCAATGTTGTTTTGTTGGGACATGTTAGGTGAAAGCCATTTTTTACATGGATATATTTGATTGATTGTGACCAACTCTGGATGTTCTTTTTTATTGTGTGATTTTAAAATTTTTATGCTGTTCACTACTTTGAGAATGACATCATTTCTGGATCATATCAGAAATCATATTGTTTTTATTTGTCTAGTTTGATGCACAAAGTAGAGTGTGGTGTTATTTTTTGAAATTGAAAAAGTAAAAAAAAAAAAAATGCTGTGAACATTTTCATCTGTGGTATGTGAATGTAAGAAAACAACTAGATTGTTGCTTGCTTCCGGCTCATTCTGTCCTTATTATTGCTCGCTTCCCACTCATTCTGTCCTTATTGTTGCAGACTTGTTATCCTTTCATATAGGCTTAAATATTATTTTCTTTGGTGGAACATTAAATATTGAAGTGTTGTTGTCCAGGCACTTCAACTGGAGGACTGTTGGGTATGGCTCCAACATCTACATTTCCAAACTTAGTCAACCAGACCATGCCAAACATGCCAAATTATTCAGGCTCTGTTTCTGGTGCATTCCCTGGATTACTAGGAATGATTCAAGGTGTTGTTCCTGGTGCTTCCGGTGGTGCTATTTTGCCTGGAATTGGAGCATCTCTTGGTGAAGTTTGCCGTGAGTATCTTAATGGTCGGTGTGCAAAAACTGATTGCAAGCTGAACCATCCGCCACACAATTTGCTAATGACTGCATTAGCTGCAACAACCACAATGGGAACTCTTAGTCAGGTGCCTATGGCACCTTCAGCAGCTGCAATGGCTGCTGCTCAAGCTATTGTTGCTGCCCAAGCCTTGCAAGCCCATGCTGCTCAGGTGCAAGCACAAGCCAAAACTGCCAAAGATTCATCTGGTATCTTTTTCTGATTTCGTTTAGTTATGCATATACTCAATAGTCTATATGGAGCCCTTTTCAATCCCTTTCCTGATGCTATTGCTTCTTTCCTTGTCTCTGTAGTTTCGTGCATGTGTTTTGTTTTGCTGTCATATATTTCTTTTTAAAATTTATATTGCACGCATTTAGTGTTTTGAACTTCTTACCCCTGAGCTTTTTTGTTTTGGCTAGGTTCACCTGACAAAGCTGGGAAGGAAGATGCACTGAAGAGGACACTTCAAGTTAGCAATCTCAGCCCACTTCTGTCAGTGGACCATCTGAAACAACTATTTAGCTACTTTGGCAAAGTTGTTGAATGCACCATTACTGATTCGAAGCATTTTGCCTACATAGAATACTCAAAACCTGAAGAAGCAACTGCTGCTTTAGCATTGAACAATATGGATGTTGGACATCGCCCCTTGAATGTTGAGATGGCTAAATCGCTTCCTCAAAAATCAGCTTTGAATTCTTCACTGGCTTCATCTTCTCTGCCAATGATGATGCAGCAAGCTGTTGCCATGCAACAGATGCAATTTCAACAAGCATTGCTTATGCAGCAAACTATGACTGCACAGCAGGCAGCTAACCGAGCTGCAACCATGAAGTCTGCAACAGAATTAGCTGCAGCCAGAGCTGCAGAAATCAGTAAAAAGTTAAAAGCTGATGGATTTGTCGAAGAAGAGAAGGAAACAAAAAAAGAGTCTAGGTATGTTAACATGTCTATTCCTTTCCAAATAGGTTGCTAGCGTAATTTGCATAATTTGCTATGACTTTTCCATTATTTGCCATGCTTTTCCCTCAGAAGTGTTGAAATATTGTAGACAACAGCTGTGAGCTTTTCACTTCACGGTCATGTTTTGGATCACATATTACTCCAATTTGTAAGCTGCTATCACAGACATTGTGGTTTCTATGTTAATAAGTGCATTGTTAATTTGGGGGTAGATGCACTTTAATTAACTGGCAAATAGAATCTAACAGATTTTGAGCATGAATTCTTCTCTGGGCTATGATTGATATATTTTCTACAGAATTGGATGTTTGCTGCAGGCGCCCAATGTTTGCTGCATGTGTTGGGCACCTGAAGCAAATATGCTTTTTTCGTGTTTTTGTTTTAGGACTATAATTGTGGTAAAATTTTTACTTGAGAAAACACATATCATATGAATGTTCGTTTGTCGTATTGTTAATATATTGCCATTTGGGATATTTGACTCTTCCGTGATGGTTGCTTGACATTGAATGTTCGAAAGGAAAAGTACTTTTCCCTGCCACTAATGAATTTTCTACCCTATGAAGGTCACCATCCCCATCTCGGGCAAGATCCAGATCTAAGTCAAAATCACCGGTTAATTATCGACGAAGGCAGAGGTCTCCTACTTACTCACCCCCTCCTCGCCACCATAGAGATCGTAGATCCAGGTCACCTTTAAGATCTCGTCATCGCTTCAGGTATGATAATGAAAGGCGGATGTATAGAGATATTAGGGATGAAATTGACAGAACTAGAAGGTGGGATAGATCATACGATCGCCATTCTTCCGTTTCACGGAGAAATAGGAGTAGGAGTGTGAGCCCTCGAACAAAAAAGTCCTATAGAGCTGATTCAGGCTCACCAAAACGGCGTCGTGAAAGTTCGCCTTCCAGAACGAGAAAATCATCCCATGGCAGTTCAAGATCACCAAGGCATCATATAGGAAGCAGGTCATCCCCAAGAAATGACAGTGATAATAAACTAAAATACAGAAAACGCTCTAGGTCCAAATCTGTGGATGATTCCATTGACCGAGTAAAAGAAACCCGAGATGAAAAATCAAGGCAACCTGAAAGGAGATCTAGGTCATTATCTGTGGAAGAGAAGAACAATGGAATCAAGTCGTCTCCAAGAAGTTCAGATGACAATGAACGAAAACACAGGAGGCGATCAAGGTCAAAGTCTGTTGAAGCACAGCATTGCTCAAATGAGAAGGTGAACGAAACCAGGGAGGAAAGAGTGAAACGTCGTGATAGAAGAGGTCCAGGTCAAGATCTATTGAAGGCAGGCGCCACTCCAGGGAAAAAGGAGATGAAAACAGAGATAGGAAGTCTAAGCACCGAGACAGGAAGCGGTCTAGATCAATGTCCGCAGAGGGTAGGCGTCACAGAGGAAGCAGGTCATCCCCAAGAGGTGGGAGTGAAAATAAATCAAAGCATAGAAGGCACTCGAGGTCAAAATCTCCAGAAGGCAAGCGCCGCTCTAGTCATAGGATGGATGAAATAGGGATGAAAAATCAAAACATCGTAACAGAAGACGGTCAATGTCTGTTGAAGACAAGCCTGGCAGATCTCCAAGAGGTTCAGAGGAAAATAAATCAAAACAGAAAAGGCGTTCTAGGTCAAGATCTTTAGATCGCAAGTATCACTTCAGTGATATGAAGGATATAACACAGATGGAAGTTCACATCAGGAAACTGAAAATCAGATTGGGGAACAAGATTCTATTGTGACAGATGCAACTAACATGCAGGACAGTAGGATGTTTCCTTCAAAATTTGATGACTGTGATTTAAAGGAACTGAAAGAAAATGTGGTAATGGATGATAATGAAGACAAGAGGAGCAGCAGACGCATGTCAAATTTTGATAGTAAGAAAGAAGGTTTGTTACCATAACTTAAGTTCCCATGACTTTGTCTGGTAACATCTATTAACTTTGGCATTGGAATTTTTAGCATTTGTTGCTGATTATTTATTAACTTAGTAATATTCATTGTGTGGTTCGCAGGACTCACTGGACACAATGAATATAAGATTCCAACTCAGTTGGATAAAATTGATTGATTTGGTCAAGCAAGGACCTAGAATATATAGCTAGAGGAGTGGTTGATGCTTGAGGATGATACTTTCTCTTAGTTCCAGAATGGAGTACAGGGAAATAGCTGCATTATAGCTGATGCGGGCTCGAGTTTCAGTGTTGAAAAGACGAACTGAAAGGAATGCTGAATTGGACAACTTATTGGAAGTTAATTTATTGGAATAAACGGATAAGCACATATTTTATGAGTTTGTCGAGATGCATGAACTTAGAATTTTGAGGAATGGGCCTTTGCAACATGAAGGGTGTTTTCTTAGAAGACATATTAGTGTTTCTTTGGTGCTCATATTTTCCTGCTTGTAGTCGGCTCCTTATAAATATGCGCACTTTGTGTTTGTTTATCTTTGCAGGTCCTCTTGTAACACACTGGAACTAGGGTTTGAAGCATTGTTCCGACCCTGGATTAAATATTTCAGGAGCTGTTCTGCTGTTGTCTTCATCAACCTTTCAATCTTAGTAGCAAGCTTCTATTTCTGCTAGATGTATGTTGGACTATTACCTCTATTGCTGCATTGTAGACTTTTTGATAAATTTGTTTGTTTGAAGGATCATTTGAGTTGCCTTTCTTTTTCCTTTTCTTTTTTCCCTTTTCTAGATTTGCATTATTTATTTGTTTAAGCTAGAATCTTTAATGAAGTCGCTAATAAGTTTGAAAATATTGATTTATTAGTTATGTGCCAGTTAGGTTGCCATGGAATGTCTTTTGGTTGAGATCATAAGCACATCATCAGTGTCTGATAAAGTGAAGTCTGGGCACAGAACTTCTTCACCCCTTCCCTTTTTTTTCTGACTGAACCCTGTATGATTTAGGTCGAACTGTCGATATTTACAGTCTTTATTTCATTTTATCACTCTTTAAGGTGAAAACATACAATGTATGTAGTAGGTTGATCATAGGCTCAGCTTTATTTTCCTTTGATGGTGTGGTGGGCCTGTCATCTCCCAAATACATGCAGGTCATACATGGTGTTATTACTGGAGCTTCTGAGGATCCGTGTTGCACAATTGAAATTTACTGATGCAAATAAAGGTATGCAGTCAGTATTATGGGGGCTCATGTATCTAGCTTTCGGTCCATCTTGGAACTTTTTGAGACTTGATTAATTAATTGGGTTGGATATGTTTGGCAGTAATGTAACTTCTGCCATTATGTCATAAAGCCTTGTGCCTTACTCTTTTCCATATCTCTCTTTTTTTTTCTTCTTTTTCCCCCTTTATTTTTTTTTCCCTTTCTTTCCTCCCCAAGGTATTTTCTTGGTTGAAGCTACTTTTGAGGTCAAGTGAAACCAGATGTCGCAGAGATGAATGAATAGCTTTACAAGTGCAAAATGTTGAGTATGAGCAGATTGGCTAACTTTAAATATTACGGTGAAATGCAAAGTTGGTTTTTGACAGGTAACCTCTGATTAAACTGTTGGGTTCATTCTGTTTTGTGATAAATTGTTTAGTTATATTTTATTTTCTGGACATACATATTTTGAATATGATGAATACTTCCTATGGTAATTTATTGTTAGCTATTGGTAAAACTTCTCTTCTTGGACAATTGTCTCTTATCCAAAGTAACTGGGTATTCTTATGCTTGCTGGATTGCATTTTGCTTTTTAGTTGAATATAATTGCCATGGGTTTTCTTTTACGACTCTTTTCAGCTTGGTTGTCAAAGACTCATAGTCCACGTTTGGGAAATGATTCCCTGTTTTTAACGCAAAAATTCAGGCCAGTCAGCTATAGCTGTCTGCATTGCACTTTTAGGAACACACTGATTGAAATACAAATACTATATTTTATATTTCTGCCGGTCTCCGACTTGTTTTTACTCATTCTTGCTTGTTTGTTGGTTTTTGAATGCATGTAAACAACACCAGTCAGAGCTTTGAACTTAAGAAAATAATTAGATGCCCCGGCCTGGAGGAGCACCCTAATTTCTCCTGAACTTTTGTGGACATATCTGATTTACTTATTTCTAACTTTTTTTTTTTTTTTTTAAATTTCCACGTGTGGAAATATAGTATTTTTCTTTTTCTTTTTTCTCTTTCCCTTCTCTCCTCCCTGTTTCTTGTTAGGATGGGCATGGATGATGGAACTTTGTTCTGTATTGTGGATGCGCATGGAGCAAAGCATTTTCATTTTATTTTATTTTTTTAAAAAAAAAAAAGAAAAATACAGAATTCTCTACTCTTTGCTCAGCCAGCTGCTTTAAGAAAACGTAATCTTGCTGTGCTATTTAACGATCTTCGCACACAGGCTCTGCCTAGTGTTTTTTTTAGTGCTTGGAATAGAGTTGGGGACTTGATTGTAACCCTTTGTAGATAAATTAAAATTAAAAGGATTTAGGCTGGCCAGTCTGAATTGTATAATCTTAGGGTGGCAAGCGGGCAAAGTTAAATGTGCTCGATGAAAACTAGTGTTATATTTTTCTACTTGACACGTTTAACTTTTTTTGGTGCAATGATGTGATAATAGGCTCCTAAATATAAATTAAGATATGAATCAGCGGTAAGAAGCAAGTGAGAATGATGATATTTTAATATATTATATTATGGTTGAAGTGGTAAAACCGTTCAAGTAAATCACCTGGTAAATAATATTTTTTGATTTTCATCTAAAACGTGTATTGTATAGATTGCTTGCCGCCTTTTTGTTTTTCCTTAAATCTTATTGCATACTTCTCCCTCTCTCTGTCTCTATATATATATATATAATATATAATATATATATATAAATCTATTCTTTTCAAATCTTTTTTTGATCGATTAAATTCTTCACTTTGTAAAATTATATTTAGTGAACATTTTAATTGGTAAAATTATACTTATTAAATATAGATTTACACTTTTTAATTATTGGATAATATATTTAATGAGTAAATCAATTGTATTCAGGAAAATGGATAGTTCAAATATTAGTTAGTATAAATTGTGAGTTGCAAATAACCTGAGAATTTGATGGACAATGTGAAGACGGCATTAATAGTAGACCAGAACACAAATATATAAAGAAAATATTTTTAATTAAAGGGACATTAAAAAAAAAAAAATCAATTTGAAGACAAGGAATTTTAATTACAACGAATCATAGATTTAATTAGAAATTCTTGTGTTAGTCGTAACTTTTGGGTGGAAAGTATTATTAAAATGGAGTGCAAACTTGCAATTATGAAAAAATTACATTTCATTTTATAAAATAAAGAAAAAATTAGTTTTGCTTCTACTTCTTGTAGAAGTAAATTTAATAGTATAAATCATAAATTATTCACCATTTGAAGTAAAATTAGAGAATAAGAAAAAAAAACAAAGATTTATCAGCAATTACGTCAAGGTGAAGTTACTTGTCTAAATCAGGAGCGACGTGCAAAGATAATTAAATTAAATTATCATCTCTTTATTTAATAAGTCCAAACTAATTATCATAATTCAACGTTCAATATGATTAAAATTATCATAACACAAATTGCAAGTGACGAAGAAGTTTCCAACATGATATACTTGTGGGAAATAGGTGACCTCCTAAGGAAGCCAAATAAAAATTTTTTTTATTAAATCGTATATTTTGTACTTAATCATATTGTATTATAGTTTAATTAAGATCACCAACATATATAGTTTTTTTATTATTTTTCTTTAAACTCTTATGTAAAATATTATTATAAATTTTAATTGTATGCTTTTGTTTTTCTAGGTGTAAACACTTATTAATGTGGTTGAAAAAATAAAATAAAAAGACAAAATATTGAAAAAAATATAAAAGAAAAGCAAAATGGTTAGGCATATAGCAGTCATTTGATGTCATGTCAAATAAAGTAATTGAAATATAAAAAATTGGATTTGAGTTGGTAATTGGTAAGCCCATTGAAGAATATAATACCGCCGTGGCAGTACAGTAGTGCCGTTTGAGTGAGAGTGTAAGATGACTTTTTAGGGTTACCATATTCTTCGTCTTTGTTCACACACGTGGAGATACCTAATAGGCCTTTATTTTTCATTTTATTTTTTATTGTTTTGAATTTTTTTTTTTTTGAATTTCTTTTATTTAATACTTTGAATACTATTCTTATTTCTAGATGAATGGCTAGTATGCTACTTTAATAAAAGGTTGACATTGGATACTTCATGGCTAGTTTCAATGTTTCAATGATTATCTTGACATTTTTCTAGTACGAAACTAATCTTGTTTTAAAGTTGGTATTGCTGACCCATAAATGCCTTTTTAATATATTACTATGTAATTAAAAATATAATGCATAAATGGATAAAACTTTATCATAGTTAAAATAATTTTTGATAATCAATCACAAAATGATTCTTTTATTTATGTCTTATTCAGAAAAATTAGTTAGTTATCTTAGTAGTTTTCATATGTTTATTAGTATTTTATTAATATTAAAGGAAATAACGTTTTATTATAATCCGTTTTTTCAACTCGAAACACTAGTAGAAATATTATGCAACCAAAATATAAGTAGTTTATGATGATTTTTTTTTGTCTCATAATACAAATCGTTTTAAGTATTTGAAACAGTAACAAATGATGTTTTTTTGTTATCTTTATTTATATTTGATATAATAATTATCTTCATAATTTTTTTTTTATTTTGAAATAAAGAGTAATTTGATCCTTGATTTATTATAATTTAGGAGAAATGATTGGTTTTTTAATCCCGTGTAAAAATCTTAAATGACTTATATTTTAGAACAGATGGAATATATTGCATGATTATGGTTTTAACGAAGGCCAACTAATTTACGTTGAAAAGAATTAATAAGACAAAAATCTTTGAAAGAAAGGTGATTAATTAATGGTTAGGTAGACAGGACTTGCAGAACGTATTTGGATACCAAATTTGGTCCCAGATCGGTCGCAAAGTGGTATCTAATTATTTAATTTCTGCAATTTATATTATTTGGCAAGCACTTGAATATTCAGTCACAATTAAGCGTTTTTTTTTTTTTTTGGGGGTACTTTAAAGTAGTTGAAATGCAGAAATTGCCTTTGAATTTGTACTGGTAATGGTAAGCCCTTAAAGAAACTCTAATTTTTAATTTGTTAAGTGTGCTTTTAATGGTAAGTAATGCCGTAATGGGCACTCGTAGGCTTATGTTTTCCCTATTTACTTTTATTTTCTATTTTTTAATAAAATTAATGTTGTGATCTACTACGAATATTAGCAACAGATTATAAGAAAATCAACATTTAACAACAGATTTCATTGATAGACAAATTTTATTGGTAGTTACCGATAGATTATAGATAAAATTCAATTCTAAATTAAAAAGATTATATAATTTTAATGACAGATTATTGATTGATTACCAATGGATTATTCATAAATTATTACCGATAGATTTTGCCTATAATTTAAATTTTATCGATAAAAAACGCATTAAATTTGCGTATAGTTTTATCGATTTACTAAAGATAATCGTATTTATTTATATAATTCTTCAGTATTTACCTACATAATTTCTATAGATATTCTTGATGTTTTATAAAAAATTATTGATATTTTATTTGTTCATTTATTTTTAATCACTTAAAATAGAATGAGCGCGTAATTTTTTATAGTACAATTAAAATTTCGAGTACTATTCTAATTTCTAGATGGTTGACATTAGATATTTCGTAACATGCATTGCTTCCTTTAAAGGCCGGCCATGTCGGTGGGTTTAACTTTTGATGTCAATGAATAAGACATGTCAACATGTAATTCACAACAACGTGTTTACTAGACAAATTTTTGGGTAGCTTTATCTCCCGACCACATTGTGTTAATGCTATAGCAAATAAGAGACGATATAAGATTTGAGAAAAAAAAAAAAATATTAGATTTAAATTAGAAAGGGCAAATAAGTCCATTTGGTGGAGAGACTCGAGTTTATTATTTATATATTTGAGAAAATTACAACAATTTAACTTAATTAACCAAGTGGTGTGTCTTTTTGCATAGCTTAATAGCCACATTGTTTAAATCTTATTAGTCACGTAATCACTTGGTATAAACTATTGATTTGGTAAATTTGATTGCTTTCATCAACCTGCCCAAGTGGATAATATATATATAAAGGTCTTATAATGCTATGGTTTGTGGTTATTTATTCATTTGTTATCTCTCCATAGTATTTAAAATAGCTAGCGGAGAGTTTTTCTAAGTATCCCTTAACTAAGAACAACAAATTTTATTTTATATTATGTTGGAATTTCTCTAAAAACAAGAGTTTGTCAAGTAGTGACACTTCTTTTTTAGAAAAAGAGAAAAAAAAATAATTAATTAAATAGTTATGGAAGATTAGTGATAGCATTGGATTAGAACTTTAGACGGACTTATTTAAATACCATCTACTGGCTTATTTATGGATCAAATTAATGAAAAAATATATTTTTTAAAAAATAATGATTTTTATAACTATGCATTCAAAAAAAAAAAATGTAAGCAGAAATAATTTCAAAAATCTCTATTATAATTAGTTGGGTACATGAATAGATCCATAGACAGATATGTAAGCAAATTTGTCCTTAAAACTTAGACATTAAGGCATGAGAATGCGATCTTAATTAAAAGTATTGATTGTGTTAATTAAATTGTTATAAAAATCTAATATTTGTTCATTCAGACGCAATTGTAAAATAAAATAAAAATCTAATTTTGTTTACTTTCCCTTTTCGTCTCTCCACCAAAATACAATTCTATTTTCTTTTTTAATCATTTATTATCTAATTTCTTAATATATCCCTATTTAATGTATATCCATATTCCATAATGATATTCATTAATATCTTTGTTCCATAATGTAATACCCCGAATTCTTATTTCGAACTTTTGAATTTTTATTAAATCAAAAATCAGAAATTTTATCATGTGGACTGCAAGTATAAAATAGCCTCAATTCAAGCCCAAGTTTACGAAGTGGGCTCAAGCCCAAACACATTATCGAAATTTATCAAAAAAAAAAAAAAATGTATATATATATATATATACTATATATATATGATTATAATATTAACATTAAGTAATTGAAGGAATGTTATAGAACCTAACTAAAATAATCAAAATAAATAAAACCGGACCCTAAAAATCAATTTAATTTGCGCGAACCACACGAAGGATCCGAAAATCGATGGAAAACTCGAAAAAACCAAACGAAATGAGACCAAATCACTGAATCAGACCGAACCCGATTCGAATCGAACCGGATCGGCCACTTTTCTTTTCTTTTTCTTTCTTTTTCTTTTCTTTTCTTTCTTCCTTCTCCTTCTCCAGTAGCGTGGCCTCCTCCTCTCCTCCTCCTTCCTCTCCTTCGATCTCCTTCCTCCGGCCACCAAATTCAGCAAATGAATACTCTAAAAATATCTACTCAACGTGAGGAAGAAGATTATAGCTTAGATTTGAACTGAAATTGTGTCTATTTTGAAGGGGAAGAGCTTGAAGTTTTGGACACCTTTTTCCGACAATTCACGCCGTTTCAGGCAAGCCTTGGACACAAGGTGAGTACCAAATGACTCCTCTCTTCTTCCTCTTTCATTTGATGGCCTCCTCGTCGACTGTAATAGCCGGAATCGGAAAAACCCAAAATGGGTATCACCGAACCTTTCCGCCCAATTTCCGGCCAACTGTTCAGACCCACCTTGATTTGAACACATATTAGTGATCCTCTCATCGAAACGAATAAAATGATGTATTGTTTGTCAATTTTGGTGAAGGTTAAATTTTCCGGCCACCGTGCACGGTGGCGGCGGCGGCGGTCCGGCGACCGGCCGGCGAGACTCCGGCGAGACTTCAAGGGACAGAATGCTCTCCTCTTCGTGCGGAACACGGAAATGAATTTTGATTTTAAATCGGTACACTCTAAAGCTTAATCCGCAATTTTTGAATAAATTCTGAATTAATTAATTAATGAACTTAATTAAGTATTTAAGTAAATTAAATTAAATATTATTAAATAGATTTTATGAATATTAATTATAACTATAAGGTTGGTACAAAAAAAAAATATATTCCTAGCTAATAATAAATTTTAGGAATTTTATTAACAAATAAATAGTTATAGAACAACTAATTATAATGGATTATGTGAATTAAGTGACCGAATAAATGATGGATATGGCGGACGGGATTAGTGGATATGAATTTGCCCGATGGATGGGCTGTGTGTGTGGATTTGTGAAATTTGAAAAAAATTTGGATAGTCCAGTTTATAGAGGAAATGCTGTCGAATTTTTAATAAAACACTTAATAAAGAATTAAATTAGTTATTCTTAAGAAGTAGTGACGACGAAAATTTGAGGTATTAAGAAATATTATACAATATTAGAATTATCATTATATAATATTTCTCACCGAATAATTAGAGATTTTATCTGAAGGTTATAAATTAGAATAGTTATTATATAAATGAGGGAACCTAGATATATATATGCATATATAACAAGTGAATTAATGACCGGTAGCCAAAATAAATAAACGAATGTGAAATATAAGTTTTTGAATTAAAATTCTTATTTAGAATTTTCTTGTTTATTTTAAAGGCTTATAAAATACAAAATGCGAGGACAAAAGCTGGAAGCATGTGGCTAAAAAGGCAGTCCTTTTAAAGGACAATAAAGAACTGTGAGTAGTGTTAGATAACTAGCATCATCCGCCTGCATTCATGCATTCACGGCTAAATGTTATCATGCATTATTTTGTTGAATTGCCATATTATGATGCACTATTCGTTGATATTAAAAATTGTTTGATTACTTGTGCTATGAATATACTGTGCCTTGTTTGTGTGGAATTGGGATGACGTGGACCACCATGGGTTTGTGAGGACGGTCTGTGATATGGATCCTGAATATGATATGATATGGAATTTGACCGTCGGCCGGGAAAATGGGAGATCGGCGCCCCCATGTGCACCTGATGATATGGATTATATGGAAAATCACAGGATGGCTTCTTGTTGTTGCGCACCTGATAATCTAGATTTGATTGTAGCCCGCAGGGTGGCCTCCTGTTGTGAGCACTTGATGATCTAGATTGGATGGAGACCACCGGGTTGCCTCCTGTTGGTATGGAAAAGAAAAGAGAGAATGGAAAAAAACAATGAGAGGACTGGTCAGTGAGGATTAGACCAGTGGCCGTATGGGGGATCGGCTCCCTGGTGCACATGTATGAGAGGGCGAGCCATGTGTGAGGACGGCTCGCTGGGGATTCAGGTGGTGCCATTGACTAATTTCCACGTGATGTGATTATATGAAGGTGATAATAATTGTGATTGCTGTTGTATTGCCATTTGTGTGACAAACTGCATGATCATATAACTAAACGAGTGACCAAATTAAAATATTTTAGCATTTGTGTGATTGTATGGGGTGAGAGGGTTATCTAACCCTACTCATTGAGTTTGGCGCTCATCCCTGCCTACTATTTTTTTCCAGGTAATAGAAAGAAGGGAAAGCCCTATGGAGTTGAAACACGTATTATAGAAGATTGTTAATGATAGAAATAACGATGTGAATGTAAAGGTAGAGTTCCGCAATTGTATTCCAGTTGGGTTGTAAATAAATAGTAAAAGTCCATATTAAATATATGAACTGCATTTTGGATGCATATGTATAAAATGTTAATGGGCCTGAATCCATAATTATGAATAGAAAGTGAGATTTAAATAAGTTAGGCTTACTACGGGCTTCGGGGGCCTTAAGCCCACCCAGGTCCTAGTGCCGGTCCGGTCCATGGAAATGGGTCGTGACAAAGTTGGTATCAGAGCATAAGTCGGGCCTTAGGAATCAATTGCGGAACATAGGAAATTAAATAGAGAGCTCCTATGTTGGGATCGGCCGTAACCAACAAAGGAGGTGTAGTCTGGATTGAATTCCATTTTAGTGCCGGTGGACGCATCGTGCACTAGGATGGAAGGAAATCTATATGAAACTTAGGATGAGAATTAAATGTATATAAGTAATAGTAAATCATAAAAAGGTCCGGGTAACTGACGTTTATAAAATAAACATTTCGAGTTTTGCTAAATCCCCTCCATCTATTTTGAAGCAGAAGATCAGTTGGAAATTGGTGTAATGGCCTGATCACCCAGTACACCATGATTCGACAAGAGACACTGCTTCAAAAAAAAAAAAAAAAAAAAAAAAAAATTATTTGAAATTATTTAGAAAAGAATTCGGAGTTTTAAAGACAATAAGAAAGTAAATTTATTTGAACTATGATTTGAGAAACATGTTTTATTATTTGCTTATTGGAAATTGTTTTGAAGTTGCAATTAATTGTTTGGTTTTATTGTTTTGTCGGCATGTCAAAAAATTTATCTGATTTTAGAATTTAAATTATTTACAATGATTGCATGTTTGATTTATTTTATCATATTGTCTATCCCGAGGACTAAATTAGGCCTATAGAAATTAATATTGATAAATTAATAATAAATGGTATAGAATATGAATTTGAATTAAAATTTCAATTAAGATATAGATTAAATTCTAGAAATGTTACTGTTAGGGAATAAAAAGTGAAAATTGTAATGTACATTAAATTAAGGGTTAGCAAAAGAAGGATTTAGGACAAATAGTTATACTAGACAAGAAATCCTCAATTAACCAAGCGAAACTTAAGGATGTAAAGAGAAAATTTGTAACTTACTTAAGCATAACATTAAGGAGGATAGAGACTTATTGGAAAATTAAATAGAGTTAGACGTGGAAACAATAATTTGTGTCTTAAAAAGTATTGATTGAGGTGAATCTCGACATATAGAATTTAAATAGAGCAATGAAATTAAAATAAAAGACAAAGGTAAACTAATTATGTGATTAAATATGAAGAAAATAATTTTTAACTGGATAGGTCATATTGAGGTGAGGCAGAATATAATAAGGAAATGGGTAAACTTCCTTTGCACAACTAGTATGAAGGGTAAGATTTTGGGTGTTTTAATATAGAATTAAAAGTAAATTGGTTGGTAAATAATTGGGCAAAAGTTTGAATCGAAAATTTGATTAATATGGAAAAGATTGACTAATAGTTAATAGAAGTAATTACAAGTCATGAAATAATTATGAATCTTTTATAATAAAATGAGCAATTAGATTGAATCGATAATAGACTTATGGAACTAATGTGTAACTAAGGGATAGTTGGTATAATCTAAATTTTATAAGGTGAAAGTGTAGTAAGTGTATTAGATATTATATAATTAAGATCCTAGCACATGTAGGATGCTTAAAGGGCTAGACTAAGTTCATAAATCTATTATAATAAAATGAATGTAGAAGATGATGAATAATGGGGAATGAATGGGGAAAGGAACGTGGATGCTGTAGGAAGCTTAATAAATTAAGGAAATTGGATGTATCTAGGTAGAGAGTTATGTAGAAAGGACTAATACCATTTATTAATCTAAGGTAATGATAAGAAACGTGTATAAAACCTGCTTTAAAGAATTAAGTACAAATTTAGATCGAGGTGCTAAATAAAATAAAATAAAATAAAAGTTAATAAATTTGGAAGAGAATAAAGGTCAAAGATAACTCATAATGATGAAGTAGAGAAAAAAAAAAAAAAAATTTCTTAAAATTTTGGATTATAGATAGTTTTTCAACTTTGATTAAGCAAATATTTAGTCATAACATATGTAAATTAAATAAATCAAGTTTTATAATAAATAAATTAAATTTCAAATTTGTTTTACATTATATATTTGGATTTCATAAAGGAATGGGTAAAAAATTTAATTTTCAAATGAAATTAAATAATCTTGGGGAACATAGATATATATATTAAGCATTTTATTGAAAAACTCGGTTAATTATAAGATTTTTATTTAAAGAACGATTTTCTAAAGATTCCAATAGCCGAACGATGATAGTATTGAAGATTAATGTAATAAAACTCCTTATAAGCTTCAGCTAGGTGGTACTATGTAGCTTGAACGAAATTTTATTCTAAATATGATAATTGGCTGTAGAAGTACAACCCGAATACCCCACTCACTGCCTTTCCTCGATCTGTATTTTCGCTTTTGAGCTGTCTCCTTGGTAGTGGAAGCAATTTCTTGTGACTTTCAAATTCCCCATGCATCCATTCTTATTCTTTCCCACTAGATTCAATTCGAGGACGAATTGTCTTAAGGGGGGGAGATTGTAATACCCCGAATTCTTATTTTCGAAACTTTTGAATTTTTATTAAATCAAAAATCAGAAATTTTAATCATGTGGACTGCAAGTATAAAATAGCCTCAATTCAAGCCCAAGTTTACGAAGTTGGGCTCAAGCCCAAAACACATTATCGAAATTTATCAAAAAAAAAAAAAAATGTATATATATATATATATATATATATATATATATGATTATTAATATTAACATTAAGTAAATTGAAGGAATGTTATAGAACCTAACTAAAATAATCAAAATAAATAAAACCGGACCTAAAAATCAATTTAATTTGTCGAGAACCACACGAAGGATCCGAAAATCGATTGGAAAACTCGAAAAACCAAACGAAATGAGACCAAATCACTGAATCAGACCGAACCGATTCGAATCGAACCGGATCGGCCCACTTTTCTTTTCTTTTTCTTTCTTTTTCTTTTCTTTTCTTTTCTTCCTTCTCCTTCTCCAGTAGCGTGGCCTCCTCCTCCTCCTCCTCCTTCCTCTCCTTCGATCTCCTTCCTCCGGCCACCAAATTCAGCAAATGAATACTCTAAAAATATCTACTCAACGTGAGGAAGAAGATTATAGCTTAGATTTGAACTGAAATTGTGTCTATTTTGAAGGGGAAGAGCTTGAAGTTTTGGACACCTTTTTCCGACAATTCACGCCGTTTCAGGCAAGCCTTGGACACAAGGTGAGTACCAAATGACTCCTCTCTTCTTCCTCTTTCATTTGATGGCCTCCTCGTCGACTGTAATAGCCGGAATCGGAAAACCCAAAATGGGTATCACCGAACCTTTCCGCCCAATTTCCGGCCAACTGGTTCAGACCCACCTTGATTTGAACACATATTAGTGATCCTCTCATCGAAACGAATAAAATGATGTATTGTTTGTCAATTTTGGTGAAGGTTAAATTTTCCGGCCACCGTGCACGGTGGCGGCGGCGGCGGTCCGGCGACCGGCCGGCGAGACTCCGGCGAGACTTCAAGGGACAGAATGCTCTCCTCTTCGTGCGGAACACGGAAATGAATTTTGATTTTAAATCGGTACACTCTAAAGCTTAATCCGCAATTTTTGAATAAATTCTGAATTAATTAATTAATGAACTTAATTAAGTATTTAAGTAAATTAAATTAAATATTATTAAATAGATTTTATGAATATTAATTATAACTATAAGGTTGGTACAAAAAAAAAATATATTCCTAGCTAATAATAAATTTTAGGAATTTTATTAACAAATAAATAGTTATAGAACAACTAATTATAATGGATTATGTGAATTAAGTGACCGAATAAATGATGGATATGGCGGACGGGATTAGTGGATATGAATTTGCCCGATGGATGGGCTGTGTGTGTGGATTTGTGAAAATTTGAAAAAAATTTGGATAGTCCAGTTTATAGAGGAAATGCTGTCGAATTTTTAATAAAACACTTAATAAAGAATTAAATTAGTTATTCTTAAGAAGTAGTGACGACGAAAATTTGAGGTATTAAGAAATATTATACAATATTAGAATTATCATTATATAATATTTCTCACCGAATAATTAGAGATTTTATCTGAAGGTTATAAATTAGAATAGTTATTTATATAAATGAGGGAACCTAGATATATATATGCATATATAACAAGTGAATTAAATGACCGGTAGCCAAAATAAATAAACGAATGTGAAATATAAGTTTTTGAATTAAAATTCTTATTTAGAATTTTCTTGTTTATTTTAAAGGCTTATAAAATACAAAATGCGAGGACAAAAGCTGGAAGCATGTGGCTAAAAAGGCAGTCCTTTTAAAGGACAATAAAGAACTGTGAGTAGTGTTAGATAACTAGCATCATCCGCCTGCATTCATGCATTCACGGCTAAATGTTATCATGCATTATTTTGTTGAATTGCCATATTATGATGCACTATTCGTTGATATTAAAAATTGTTTGATTACTTGTGCTATGAATATACTGTGCCTTGTTTGTGTGGAATTGGGATGACGTGGACCACCATGGGTTTGTGAGGACGGTCTGTGATATGGATCCTGAATATGATATGATATGGAATTTGACCGTCGGCCGGGAAAATGGGAGATCGGCGCCCCCATGTGCACCTGATGATATGGATTATATGGAAAATCACAGGATGGCTTCTTGTTGTTGCGCACCTGATAATCTAGATTTGATTGTAGCCCGCAGGGTGGCCTCCTGTTGTGAGCACTTGATGATCTAGATTGGATGGAGACCACCGGGTTGCCTCCTGTTGGTATGGAAAAGAAAAGAGAGAATGGAAAAAAACAATGAGAGGACTGGTCAGTGAGGATTAGACCAGTTGGCCGTATGGGGGATCGGCTCCCTGGTGCACATGTATGAGAGGGCGAGCCATGTGTGAGGACGGCTCGCTGGGGATTCAGGTGGTGCCATTGACTAATTTCCACGTGATGTGATTATATGAAGGTGATAATAATTGTGATTGCTGTTGTATTGCCATTTGTGTGACAAACTGCATGATCATATAACTAAACGAGTGACCAAATTAAAATATTTTAGCATTTGTGTGATTGTATGGGGTGAGAGGGTTATCTAACCCTACTCATTGAGTTTGGCGCTCATCCCTGCCTACTATTTTTTTCCAGGTAATAGAAAGAAGGGAAAGCCCTATGGAGTTGAAACACGTATTATAGAAGATTGTTAATGATAGAAATAACGATGTGAATGTAAAGGTAGAGTTCCGCAATTGTATTCCAGTTGGGTTGTAAATAAATAGTAAAAGTCCATATTAAATATATGAACTGCATTTTGGATGCATATGTATAAAATGTTAATGGGCCTGAATCCATAATTATGAATAGAAAGTGAGATTTAAATAAGTTAGGCTTACTACGGGCTTCGGGGGCCTTAAGCCCACCCAGGTCCTAGTGCCGGTCCGGTCCATGGAAATGGGTCGTGACACAAGTGATGGATATAGATGTCATAAAGAAATTACAAAACCCTAAACGTTAGGATAGTCATTGTATTATCAAATGTTATAATTAATTAAGATAATATTTTAACCATATCAAAATACTAAACACTACCTCAAACATTATTGCCGAATAGGGCTAAGTGGAAGCCAATTAAAAAAATATATCACATGTCATTTCTTGGAAAAACATGCCAAGTGGGAAGCCTTATAGAAAGACTATGACATATATCAACTTCTTGAAAAAAAAAAAAAAAGCTTGCTTTATAGCTTTGTTTTTTTATCATTAGAGGAAAAATTAGTAGATACAAATGTGTTTAGGAGTACGGATTAAAAATATTGAACTTTATAGAGATAAATAAAAAAAAGGAAGTAAAATGAAAGGTGGTAGAATTCATTAACTTGAATTATTTTAAAATCAATATAAAAAATAACTCGTTATTTTATTAAAATTCATGAATAAATAATTTATTTTAAATAATTAAAAATCAACTTATCATGTTTTTAATTCTTTAAAGCTATAATTGATCAATTATACTTAATATAATTTAATAAAAAAATAATTATTTGATTTTTTAATATAAAATTATAACTGACAAATTCATATCATTAAAAGTTATAGAAATTGTTACTTAATATGTATTTAGTTTTCTAATGTTGTGTTAATAAATTATATTTAACATGGTTGATTTCAATCAATAAATAATTATAAATTAATTTATTTTCAAATAAATATAAAGATAAACAATTAAGCGATACACATATTATTAATTTGAAATCCTACGTATAGCACGAGAGAAAAAATTTTATAGATATTTTTTCAATTTATAAATTTAGTTGGATAGTTTGTCAACCCAACACCCCTTTCGCATTCCCACTGATTATGTAAAAACTTATATGTTTAGGTTTATAGCATTGTATAAAATTTAAAGTTGAGAATAGGAAATTACTTATACTGAAAAACATTCTACATGCCGATAGAAATATGAAGAACAATTAGAGAAAGTCATGATAATTATACAAAAGTCATGACTACAAACTAAAAAGAAAATAATTGATAAAAGAAAGAAAAATTTTAGCATTCTCCATTAAGTTGCAGGTGTAAATTTATAATGAATAACGTAAATAAGAGAAAATCAAGTTTAACTCATCTAAAGTTTTATAGTCTGTTTAGATGGAAGTATTTTTTTTTTTTAAGAAATGAAAATAGCTGAGGAAAATAGTCGTGGAAATCAATTTTACCTTATTTGGAAAAGAAGGAAATATTAATTTATTTTCTTCCGTGGTCCACATAGATAGAATCTTTCCATTTAGGAGAGAAAATATTGATGAAAATTAGAAATTTCTCCAATTTTTATACAATTATCCAAATACCCCAACTTTTATTTTTTTTTTCGGATTTGAATTAGATTGAGTAGAGGGTATGATATTTTTTTTCTTTTTTCTTTTTGTGGATAAATTTGGTTTGTATTTGGATATATATTTTTTTTAATTTACATTGATTTATCAAGGAAATAATAAAGTGCTTCTTGGTTTTCTAAGAAATAGGAGATTTATCAAGAAAAGTGAAGTAATCCATTGTTCATCATCAAACAGATAGCATATATCACTCCATTCCATGGTAGTATCTAAGTAACCTAATTTTGGACTTTTCATGAATTAGCTCAAGATATTATTATATATAACTAACTAGCCTTTTACCTACAGAATGCACGGATTATATAATTTTTTATTTTTTAATTAAATTGAATCTAATTCTTAGGAAAATTATTTTAATTTATATTTGAATTGCTTTAATTTAAATAATTTGCATATGTACTTTTGATTAAATCATGGAAGGTAAAATTGTAGGTTCTTTTTTAAATTTTCAAATATTGAACTGAAATAGTAATTAGCAGAATCAATTATTATAAGCAAATTATGGTTATTAATTGATATATTTAGTTAATTATTTATTTTTTCTCTTTGAAATTCTCATATATTCAAATTAAATGAAGTATAAGAATTTTTAAAAAATTAATGTTATTACTAAAGTGGAATGGAGTGGAATGGAAGGACTATTATTTTATAAGCTGGTAATTTTAAAAAAATAGTCACTTTTTATAAATTATTAGCTATATATATATATGTGTGTTAACCACCCGTATTCGAATTCAAAAGCTATTTATACATGTGCAGTTTGTCTTACTATTTTATAATTTGATAACTTTATAAAAACCGTTACAGTTTATTAAAAACTTTTACAAAATTATTCTCAACAAAAAAAAAAACTATTACAAAATATTAATTGATAGAGCTTTTACTGTATAATCCAACAACTTGGATTTCGTTGAAGCCATTTTAGAAAATCCCAAAAGCAAAAATACTAGTTCATATACGTAGTATGCAGTGATGATATCAGTTCAAATTAGACATTGAAATATAATATTTAAAAATATTGAAAGGAGAGGAAGAAGGGATTTACGAGGTGAGAAAGAGTTCTGTTTTTCTTTGAATAATAAATAGTCAGTGTTTGTCAGGAGCATATTCTCTCTATTATATATATATATATATATATATATACAGTGATGCTTCAACTAATTTTAATTTTTCTAACCTGTAACTAATATTTGGTTAAACCCTAGATTAGACAAAAGGCACCGTTCTCAATGTCACCACTGCTGTAATAAACAAGAAATGACTGACTGTGGGGATTCAGTAGCCTCCAACTCCACGGAACATGAACATCTCCAGTGCAGTAGGGAGAGTATGTTCGCGACAGTTTAACTACTCCTCCTTTTGCATTGTTCTTATATTTTTTTAATTATTAACAAAAGTTCTATTAAATTATATTTGTTTTTATTGTTCAATATTCTGAAAAATAAATTGTTATAACAGAATAGACAAATTAATCCCTAAAATGTGAT
Source organism: Jatropha curcas (assembly GCF_041381405.1). Lineage (NCBI taxonomy): Eukaryota > Viridiplantae > Streptophyta > Magnoliopsida > Malpighiales > Euphorbiaceae > Jatropha > Jatropha curcas. The sequence goes on from NC_143151.1 coordinate 25,802,482, forward strand.
TTTGTTAACACTTCAGTCTTTCGTGTGAAACAGAAGATTAAAATGTTAATAGAATTATAAATTGGATAACTCAAAGCTAACTTGACTATAATAATTATAATTTAGGAACCAATATATTTTTTTAAAACCTTTTTCATATAGGATGAATTTCATTTTTTTTTCTCAGTCAATTAAAGGGGTTTTTGATAAAAATAATGCTCTTCAAAAAACTATTGCCGTGGAGAGAGAATGTTGCATTGTAACCGCTAATTGAACTTGTGGTTTCAGTGCAATAGAAAAAATAATTTATACGAACAAGCAGTCAACAAAATGTAATTATATAAATAAACAATAATTTTTATTTTGTATCGAGACCACCAATTCAGCTGGTTGTTCCAACACAAAATTAATAATTTTAAGTTGTCAAATTACCTTCTCACTAAAACACATAATCCATTTGGTGGTTTTAGTGCAACTATGATATGTGACTACTAGTTAACAAAAAGTGCACGCGAGAATAACATTTTGTTAAGAGGCACTAGATTAACTAATGATTTCAATAAAAAAAATACTTATTTATTCACCAAAACCCAGGTATCATCTAGTGATTTTGATTTATAAATATTTCAAGTTAAGTAATAATAACATAGATTGTTTTCACTCAAACTTATGGTAACTAAGTAATAGCAGCACCATTTCAATATACAATATCTGCTATTAATACTTTTGCAGCGTCTTTTGACACACTTGATGGATCTATATCTCGTGTTAGGTACTCATTTAATGATTTTTTTGAGATGATAATGACAGCCGATCAATAGATTCATCTGACATTTTCTAGCCACAATAACCATCTGTGAATATGGTTCGACCTTCTTGTATGAGTGTAGATATAAATATGGAGCATGGAGAAGAATATCAAGACATTAGAGAAAATGCAGTACGCTGAAACTCACGTCGTAATAGGAAGCCTCCATGATATAGTACAGAAGGACATTTGAAGACGTTAATATGATTAATTTTTCATGTATTAGTTCTTAAGATACTTTTAACATAATACAAGTTCACATTGAAACACTTTATTACTCTTGATAATTTATAACTGTGTAAGGAAACTTATGTTGTTACTACCTAAGAAACTATTTATAAACCAAAACTATCAGATGATATGTGGGTTTTGGTCAAAAAATAATTTGAGTAAATAAATATTTTTTATTGAAACCATTAGTTAACCTGGTAGAGTCTTAACAAACCAATATTCTTGCGTCTACTTTTTGCTGACTAATGGTCACATATCATAGTTACATTAACCACCAAATGGATTGTGTTTTAGTGAAAAGACAACTTGAAAACTTAAAATTTTTATTTTGTATTGAAACCACCAGTTGAAATGGTGGTCTCAATATAAAATAAAAATTATTGTTTATTCATATAATTACTTTTTGTTGACTGTTTGTCAGTACGAATTACTTTTTCTATTGCGCTAAAACCACCAATTGAGTTGATGGTTTTTTTTGTTTAAACCACCGATATCTGGATTCTATTACTAGGAACCGCATAATATAGTTTGGAGCTTAGTCATAGTTAAGGCCCTTCACCTCTCCCTGCAGATTTATTTAGTGGGGATCGAATCCGAGTGCTCTTCCCACAATTAAGTTGGTGGTTTTAGTACAATATTCTCTTTCCATGACAACACAAATATTAGATTTAATAAATAATTTTAATTTGATATTAAATTGGGAAAATAGTTTTTTGAGCATTGTTTTTGTAAAAACCTCCAATTAAAGGTGGAAAAGTTTTCATTTTTGCGTTTCCATTGCCTTCTCCAGGGTGACGAGTGGCTCCGCTCGGCAAAGGTCTGTGTGAGATTGTTATTCCATCTGTTGCCAACTTTGTGTAGAGTTCAACTTCAAAGTGAAGTACTACGTGAAGGCCAAAATTTTGTCAAAGCGCTAGCAAAAAGTGGGACGTGTGTAGCGAGCTTTCCAGCGGAAGGCAGACTTGAGGAGTCTGAACTTCAAACACACTCATGTTCCCAGCAGGTATGGTATAGAAGCGGAAGGGTCCCATAAATTTTGAGCTTTCGTGTCTATATTTATTTAAAATTTAATATTCATATCCATTAATATCCATTAAATATTTATATTCATGGATCTTGAATCCACGAGTAGGATATCTGCAAATTTTAAATCATTTAAGTCTAAAATTATTTAAATTACATGTTTACTAATAAATTGAGTATTGGTTAGAACATTCACAGATATTCATGGCTAAAATTATTTATTATAGCCAATAATTGGTAGCAGATATCCGGACTCTTCTTACCAAACCAAACACTTTTATCTACTGCATGAATAAACTGAACCCAATACTTTCTAAGGAAAGAATATTAGTAGTTATTTTTATTTTTACTCTAATCTGTACTATCTATCTTCTAAAATTTGCTAAAACCCCTCTTTAACACCTTAGAATTAAAGCAATTGAAGGAAACTTGGTCAACTTAAAAAGTATGTCCTCGATTGCTGCATGAAAATTGATAGACAATAAAAGTATAGAGAGATAGAATATATGAGATAATAATCTTATTGCATCCAGAATTTCTATCTACCAACATAGCTCCTTGCAAGAGCAACGCGTGTTTAATACCAGTAACAGATCCACCACCCAAAAAAAAAAACAAGTTACAAAAAAAATCCAATAAAGAGGGTGAAAAAAGTAGTCAAGCGTTCAAAGTTGACAAGCTACTTGATACCTATCCATTGAACCAGCACATCACAAAACGACATTAACCCCATTTAGATAATTTAGGCTAACGGTTGAATGCCTGCCTTCATTTGCCAAAAAAGCAAAATAACCATAACTGCGGGCGAAAAGGAACAGAGGGAACAAACCTGCTAGAAAATTATTATGCAAAGTTAAACTTTTTGTTGCAAGGAGTCAAATTAAAGCATTTTCCACTAGAATAATATCACCCGCCTGTCAATAATCTTTGGCTTTCATTTCCTAAATAGATCTGCTTCCAATTTACCATGCCTTGCCAGAATCTACCCTATAGAACTGCAGAAGAAACTTTTCTACTTGTTACCCCCACCAGGTATATTCACTTGTGATAAATGAAACAGGAATAACGGGATTGGAACTTAGTTCAACAGATTGTAGATGGTACAATTTGCTAAAACCAAGAACACCAACAAAGGAAGAAAAAAGAAAAAGAAGAGGGTAGAAAACTTCCCAAATAACTATAATAATTGTCACCCTGTACTTCTCTGGTTCTAGTTTGTTTTTTGGCAACAGAAGCCAAATGCAAGTATCAGTTCCCAGTTAACAGTTACAGTGTACATCAAAGAATTGAAGGGTGGCTCCTCTTTCACTTCTGGAAGCTACCTGGTATTCACAGGAGAATAATACAAGAGACAAAAATAGGAGATACAAGCTTTCATCAGGTACTGCCAGCTTCTGTTGGCGTAGTACAAGGAGCCAGTGTGTTTGAGGGTATGCTGATTCCACCCCCTCTCACAGATATATTCGAGCACTTGACTGAACTAGCCCTTGATACAAGATTTGAGTCAAGAAACAGGACTATCACGGTGATATCATCGTGGAAATGCCGTCGAACACCGCGATCAATCTTCTTCAAGTCTGAATACCTCATTTCTCTCTTCTTTGCTGCCTCTTGCAAGGCAGCTTTTACCAGTCTCCTAGCACTTCCCTGAAATGAAGGTTAGGACAAACACGTAAATGAAGTATTCCTCTTTTTTTATATTACAAGGTAGATATAGAATGCAAATGTAGAAGTGGATTATATATATATATATATATATATATATATATATATATCACCAAATAGAGAAGCATGCTCAAAGCAATAGTGTTGCCGAAACTTTTGTACTGAATTAAGGCTATTGTGTAATCTCTTTCAACAGTAAGACCCTGCTAAGCATTAATAACAAAAGATGCATTCTTTTTTTTTTTTTTTTGCAAAAAAAAAATTCAATATTTTGGTCAATAATTTAGTCCGCTATTATTGGAAAATGGGTCCAACAGAAAACATTTTCAATGGCAAAAACAGCCAAAATAAAGACTTACAAACTGCAAGGACCAAAGTGCTGAATTTCTATGGAGGAAAAATTAACAACTAAGCTAAATTTAACTGAGGTCAATAAATTTCAGTACAGCCACTGAATTTCAATTTGTATCAGTAAAATCATTCAACTTTGATTTTGTTTCAATTAGATTGTGCAGCCACTTTTTTGAAGAAACTTACCCTATTTTTTTGTGCCAAGTCATGAAGGCCTATAGAATATTTTACTGACATAACAAAATTGAAATTAAATCGTTATCATGTGAAAAATATGGGTAAAACTCTATGAAAATCCAGCAGTAAGGATCTTAATCAAACAAAATCAAAGTTAAGAGACTATCTTGATGCAAACTAAAGTTCAATGACCATGTTGAAATTCTGTGACAAGTGTAAAGACCATGGATGAAACTAAATAAGCCAAATGGATAACAGGACAAACCTCAAGTTTTCTTTCTCTCTCTCTCTCTCTATTTTTTTGGCCCCTGGTGCTCGCACGGGGGTTTTATTTTTTCACTAGACTAAATACCTCTCTCTCTCTCTCTCCCTCTGGGGAAAAACAGTTGTAAAACAAGATGAGTACAAAAAAAAAAGAAAAAAAAAAAAAGAGCAGATGATAAATAAACTGCATAGAAACACAAAACCAACTTGTTTGGCTGCAAAACAGTAACTGAAAAGATTGTCTGCATAATTGTTGGCCAAAAATAGAAAGCTTTAGCCTTCATGCAGTAAGGAGAATGATGATGATAGATAAATTATGCTGCAAATTGTACCGGATAGAAATTCATTGATCAACAACGATAAACAGCATTTAAGCATTCCTAATTCCAACATCAAGTAGCAACAAGTTTAGAATTAGCTTATATACTTCCCATCCTAATCAAGCTTTAGAAATAAGAAAAAAAAAATCTTCACAAAATAAATGTCGTGTAGCACTGAAACAAGTATAACTTACACTGCGTGGATGATGTTGTACTATATCCACTGCTTCTTGATTGCTAAGGTGCTCCCAAAGGCCATCAGATGCAAATATAATAAATTGATCATGTGGCTGGAGCTGGTGCATTGAAATTGATGGTTCTGCACTTAATATTGGCTTTTTGAAAGGTTCACGTAGTCGGAACTTGGTATATAAGGGCTCCCTGTTGAACTCAGCCTTCTTCAAATAGACATCACCAATAGATCTAGAAACCTGAAAGGTCAAAATGTTCCTGGTCATTAGTCAACAAATTCAAAAGTGAAGATGCATCATATGCTCTGTAGTAGTCTTATACTCTTTATGAAGAAAAGTTTGTTCATGTTCCAAGGATTGTCCAACATTTCATAGCATATTGCCCCATCCATTTCCTGTGGGAAGTTTCATCATAGATGGAAAACATTCCTGTGGACTCTTGTCATTCTATCTATTGCTTAATAACCCTCCAACTATCCTTAAAAATCCTTAAAATTCAAGTTCAATGTCAACACACTTGACCCATTAGATTCAAGCAGAATGTAATGTTTATTGTGCACTGACTTGTGCAAAACCTGCAAAAATATCTTTAAGATGTCCAAGACGAACCTAGGCAATGTATATGAGCTAATCAAAGATACTCATTCATCTTTCTATTACTTCATTTTATATTTGCCATTATGGCTTATCAAAGATACTCTAACCCATTATGGATTATCAAAGATATTCTAAAATTCTAGCAACAACATTTCAGTAGCCTCCGTCATTAAGAAGCAAATCCAATCTCAAAAGTTAAGAAATATGCAAAGCATGATTGACCAACAAAACGCTTGACCTATGAAATATTAACAATGTCTAAGGTGCCAACAACAGACTTCTTACCAACTCCAGACTTAACATATTAACTGCATAATCAGAATGCTACCTTGCATTGTATCAGCAGACAAACTTAATTCTTTGAACATTTTAACCAACTTCTTAATTATCTAGGTCAGCTTTTTCCAGCCATGCAATCTTATATTTTTCAATTGTTTTAATTAACTAAATACTTGATTATCACCTTCTATACAGCCAAACTAAAGATCTCGGGTTACTGGCCAGAAAAGATAAAAAAAATTATTGCATTTGCAAGCATCTAACACATAACATATATTATAAAGCCACTGAGGAATTCAAAGTGCATCAAGATTTCTTCTGCACTGTGAGATTCTATGGATAGTGGTCTAGTTTAAGAAACAAATAATAAACAATTTTGCGTAAACGTGTAACCCCAAATCCCAATTCAATTGCTTATACATTTTCTCCAACAGCAATCAGCAAAAATCAAGCAAACAGGGATAATAATACTTTCCAAAGACAAATAAACAGCAAGCATCATTCGACTCCATTCAAGTGCACATTTCATGAATTTTGAAGTCTTTAATAACAATGATTCCCAATATCACAATCGCTATTCAAACTGCTATCTCAAGGAGATAGAAAATACTACAATTATAAGCAGCCATGTTAGTTTAGAACATCCCTTTCTACGGAGAAGATGAAGATGAAGAGCACTAAGAACAACCAGTTTCTGCATGGTGAACAACTTACCTGTATGAGGCCTTTTACACGCCATACATTGTGTTTTAAAACAACAATCTGTGAATCATCAGGATGCAAAGATTGCATCTCCTGTCTCACAGACTCTATACAAACATTGTGCTCTGCTGAGAGCTGAATGGACAAAACTTCCCCAGTTGCCTTTACAGCTCTACCCAAAACAGCACGGGAGTCACCAAGATTGGCAACATAAAGGATTCCACCACAGATAACTCCAACCAGGCAACATGATCCAACTGCTGCAATTTGAGGTTTCATAGGCCATTGCTTAGTTACAAGAGAGAGAAAGCCCTCTTCCGTTGCTTGATATGCCTTCTTTATTACATCCACTGACATCGACTGTTGCTCTGTAGTAAACCCTACAGATAAACCTTAATATTTTAGTACATAATTGACTTCAACATCAAAAATCCTGCAGTTAAAATTTTAACTGCCTAATTAACTGAATAAATCCTTTAATCTTGAAGATCAAAATATAGCCTTCCAATTACTTAATGAGAAATGTTGAATTAGAACATAACACCAATATTCAAACTTTGACCCTGTATTAATTCAGGTGATTCTTACCACAGCAGTAAGACCAAAATGGGAGAAAGTCTCGACTTTACTGTGCCCATGCATGCCAATTTGGCTTTGCTGACATTAATGTGGAAAATAACATAACAAGAATGCTAATCATTCAAGTTAACAATCAAGAAGAGAAAGGAAAAGGAAGACTTTTTTTATTTCAAAGAAAAAAAAAAGTTAGACAAATCCCTAATTGCAGATGATGAATATACTCTACACCATCATTTGATTCCAGTATATCTGAAAACTTACATCCTCCTATTGTGCTTTTTAAAAAATTAAAATAAAACAAAAAATCTTGGATTTTTCAGCAAGCACAAGGACACAAAACTAGAAACCACAAAATGAAACCAGAAAAATGAAAAAGTCTAAATCACTTACTCTTAAGATGATGAAAGAGGTGATCATTGATATACCGTGATGTCTCAGGTCCTCCATGTCCATCGTAAACTCCAACAAAGGTACCATATGGACCAGACTCATGTAAGCTCAAACTGCCCGACTCAAGCTGGCTCTGATCTTCAAGTAAATTGTTAGCCTGCACTACTGCCATTGAAAATTCACCATTGACGTGTTGCCCATGGTCCTTGTACCACAACAACCCATCTTGGCGGCCACTGCTATCCGAATTGGTATGCACATATCGATCGGACCTTGGCCGAAAACAGGCCCTCAAAAAGTTCATCAACCCAGATAACATCCCTCATCTCATCCAAAGAAACCTCCAAATTATCCACATTTAATTAGCACCCGAAAAACACCTTTGAAGATAACAAGCCCCAGCAGTAAATTTTATCCTTCTTTATAACACACTGAGTATACACTGCAAGCACCATCATCAACAACAAAGCAGAAACAAAATTAGCAAATAATTGCATATAATAATACTGCGAAAAGGAACAAACTTAGAAACTCTACCCAAATCCCCCAACCAAAAATCCAACAAATCCTTAAGAAAATAAAACAAGCAAAAAAGAAACAATCAACTTACAAATATATTGTAACAAAAACTCCCAATATATTTTGACCAAAAAACCCAATTCTGAATTTATCCTTCTCTACTAAGCAAAAACAGTTTTGCACTTAACCAAAAATTACAGAGAAATCACAAGCTGTACCATTTGAACTTAATAGATCAATAAAAAGGAGCAAAGGAACCGCCTTTTTTCTGTTAGTTTCAGTTATAAATCGCACAAAAAACAGAAGAAATCAAGGCAAGTAATAGCAAATCCACCACCGTTTGCACTTATAGGCAGAAAACCCATGAGAACACCAGTCCCCTAATAATAAAAAAAATTCAAGCACAAACACCTAAAAGGGGAGCTTTGAGAAAAAGAGTAGTCAAAGCCCACGTTTTCTCGCCAACAAAAGAGAGTTGGGTCAGCCATTAGGACAATCCAGAAGGTCTAACGTTTTACATTGAAACATTAAAACCCACAAACAACTGTTAACAAAAAATCATAGAAGTTCAACTAATTTCAAAAATTTCCAAGCTTTACCTTTGAAAATTTGACTTTCTCTTGAAAACTAGGAACTTTGGAAGCTGAGCAAGAACTTCACGCGGGTATATAAGTATTAGATCTGTGGATCCATCAGACTTAAAGAAGGATAGAAAAAAAATACCAGATGGGTTCTAGCTGATTTTAATTGCTTTTTTTATTTTGTAGATGATGAGATTGAGGGAGAAGGAGAATAAGAAGGGGGAAAAAAAAAAAAAGAAAAGAAATGGAAATGGAAGAGTGTATGTTTTTTTAGAAAAAGAGAAAGTCTTCGTTTAAAGATTGGACCCAATTGCTAACTCTCCCCCTCTCTCTCTCAACATAAGTCTATGACTCTTCTTCTCTCTCTTGTCTTAGCAGACAAGCCCCATAAAAGACCAACAATGGAGAGCTTGAAGCCAGCAAAGCAGAGGCCCAGTTCTGGGCTCCACACCACTATGGTAATAGAGAGAGAAAGAGCGTAAAAGTACCTAAGAGAGAGAGAGTCAAAGAAACTGTTGGGCTACGTTTGGAAAATATTGAAAAAAAAATGAAAAAGAAAGAAAGACAAACTTAATAATTTCACCACTCTCCATGAAGATAAATTTATTTTATTTTCACAAAAATAAAAAAAGAATTAATATAATTTGAATAATCAATTTTACCAGTATAATTCTATCTAAAGTTTCACTGAAAAATTATTAATAATAAGAGATATTAAATAAAATATATTAAAAATTAATAAATTAATTATTTTTGTAAAAAGAAAAAAGCAAATATATAATTTTTATGAGGGAGTATAAGAGAAAATAAAGTGTAAAAAAAATTAAAATAAAATATGCAGATAGTAGATGAAAAAATGTATTATTATATAATTTATTTTACATAATTTGAAAAAAATTTAAATAATTTCCTACCTATTTTCTATTGGAGAAAATAAATTTCTTCAATCTTCAATCTTCAATTTATTCAATATCTCTCCTCTTATTTTGTGTCCTCCCTAAAATTATTTCCAAACATAGTGTTGTTTATTTTGGATAAAGAATACCATGGACGGGGATATTATGGATGTTGTATGAAATGGGGTTCACGTGAGTCCACGTGGAATTTGACACAACACCAAATCCAAAACCTGTGTAAACCGTTGGCTTGTCTTCATGCGGTTAATTGTCCACTGGTTTAACCAGGTCGATGGTATCTCTACACGTGTCACTCCGAAAAGCTGGAAGCATAGAAAAGATGGCGTCACTGAGGTCACATTTATTAGGGGTTACTGCGTGTGGACGGAGTATGACAGGAAGAGTGTGTATCAGCGTATGTGCACTTCGTGGTTAGTCACGCCCTTAAAAAGTTGGAAGAGGTGACCCAAAAAGAGAAAAAAAAAAAAAAAAAAACACTAAAAATGAGTTCTGCGAACAACAAAGTAACCAAAAAAAAAAAAAAAGGTCAAAAGGGGTGGTTGGAGAATAATGCAAACCGAAAATTTTGGACAAATTATATTAATATCTGAACCGACCTAGTCGGTTGGGTCTACTCGGGTCAGTTTTTACTATATCAATTCTATTTTAATCCAATCAATGAAACCAATCAAATCAAATAATATTCTGCTCTGAGTAATTAACAAAAAAAGAACTTTTCTTGAATAATTATATTGAATCAAATTGAAATGAAACGATTCAATATTTCAGTTCGATTCGGTCATGATTTTATACACCCTCAGTGGAGAATAGCGATGGTAGGATATTTTATCAATAAGTAATTCGAGACCAATATTTTATATTTGGATGTAAATATACAATAATAAGTTAGTAACTGTAAATAAAATATCAAAAATAAGAAGTTTTGATTGTTACCATTTAGTTTACCAATCACTGATTATTTAATTTCAAAAGTTAAAAATAATTGACATTGTAACAATTAATTTTAATTTGTATTTCTTCCCCTTAATGGGTTATATTACCCTAATAGGTGTTGTAATGAACTGTATTGCCCCAATTGATTGTGAATCGTTGTAACTGCTACCGATAATACAAATTCATTGCATATAATATCGAATGGTTGAAAACAAAATTGATTTGTAGCACTTATAAATATAATTTAGTGATAAGTACATGTAAGAGTGGATATGAATCTAGATTAGAAATCCTCTTTAATTTTGAAAAAAATAAATAAAGAAAATATTGGTTGTATTTTTTTTACAAAGAAAAATATATTCATTATTTTTTCTTATAATAGAAACCCAATACTATAATATTAACAAATCTTTGAAATCTCTATAAAAGGAAAAACCCTGTAAAATTGATTTTAATATAATTTAAGGATAAAAATAAGAAATATAAAAATTTTGCTTAATGTTTAATTTAGTATTTTTTTAATTCATTAAAGATTTTTATAGGTCGAAATAATACTGCTGGCTACACAGTAGGAAATAATATTTCTCTTGATTCATTAAAGTAGTGAAAATACCTGTAATCAATGGACTTATAAACTCATACGAAGATTGAGAAGACGAATCATAGCGTTTAATTTAATATTTAGTTATGAAAATGTTGGCTTTCAATAATTTTAATATTTAAAATAAAATCTAAGAAAATATTGCTCTCAAGTCGTATATAAGTAAAAAATAATTACGGTTATTGATATTTTAAACACTTGACGGTTGACATGACCCATGGATCAAAGGGTCAGCAAAACAGCTCATAGGATAGATTTTTGAGGTTTGGACATTTGTAAGACCCGCCGACTTTTGATTTTGGCTTCCTAAGACGATCCTACTGCCCAAGGACAGAGGTTGAAGCATTGCGGATTTTTGCGGGCATTCAATATTGAATCTGTAAAAAACGCATTTAAAATAGATATAGATATTAATTATAAAGAAATGTGATAAATATAAATATTAAATTAATTATTAACCACAAATTTTAATTGAATGTAAATTTGAAGCTGTGAATATTACTACCCACCAAAATCAACTATATAATTTAAACATATTTATATAATAAAATATTTTTAAGTGAAAATTTAAGCGGATATTAAGTTCAAGATAGTAATAAAATCTTAATGTTATTAAGATGTCTTAATCTATTTTTATATTTTTAAATTTATTTATAAATTTTGATATTTATTTATTTATTATGATTTTTGTTGGTTTTATTTTATATATAATAATTGACTTGATATGTGTACACCAAAATATAGCCTTGTGGTAAGTGCATAATGACTTGACAATAAATCTAGATTCAAATCTCACTCCCAAATATTAAAAAAAAAAAAAGGCTTGATATGTACATATAAACAGTTGGATCTTTACTGTTACCCTTTTCATCTCAAACATTGTGAAATGGATGCAAGTATTAAAATTTTAAATGGGTTTGGATAAATTTAAAAAGAAATTTTAAACCGATTTGGAATGGATATAAATACCGAAATTTTATAAGAGTTTGAGTTTAAATAGTGCAGGTACCTATCCAACTTTCATCCCTACCAATATAATATATATATATATACACATATTTAAGCGCGTGACATTAAACTGAAACAAATTAATTTGTCAATACAAGCAAAAGAATTAATTTTTAGGATTTGTTTTTTTTTTTTTTTTTTTGTTTCATATAAAAAAATTAGATTTGAATGGTATAACCAGGAGGTACAATCTCTTTAGGTCATAGAGCATAAAGATTTTAGCTCTTGCCAATAAAGTGCATTTCTTAAGGATTGAACTTGTATTCTCGATTTTATCGGTAGTGAGATCGTTTACCACCCAAAGAGAATTTATAAAGTGAAACTCATCTGTTAGGTTTAATTTTATCAAATTTACAGTATTGTGTGTAGCCATACATGCAAGGAAACAACAATTACAATTATATACGAGTATTAATTGGTTTTTATTTATAAAAATTAGATAATTGAATGGTTTTTATTTATTAATATCCAACAATTCAAAGGATAATTGAGTGGTTTTTGTTTATTAATATAATTATGTTTTGATGAGCATGTAATACCTTAAAGATGATTGGATTTTATTATGGAATAATGCAATAAAATATAAGAGGGGCCTTAATTATTCTAATCTCTATCCAAATATCTTTGCTTTTGGGTGATCAATAATTATCTTTCATTTAATCATAATATATTAGCAAATCCAAACTCACATGTTCAAATCTTCACGATGAGGGTGACTATTTTCATATAAATATAATTCTATAAGATTTTCTACAATTCACATGAGATTTTATGTTTTATATTTGTTTAAAAGAATATATTTTATCTTAATTTATCTAATTTAAAATAATTAATTATTACCAACGATATATAGTCTAATTGATTTTCTCCCTAATTTGAGGAATGGAAGGTATCGGTTTCGAAATAAAAAATAAAAAAGAACTTATTAGAATCCATGGTATTGACCCTCACGAATGAATCAAAAATAATAATTAATTATTATATATAATTTTAAATTTTAAGTTCATTTATATTAAATTAGCAACGAGTAAGATTTTATCAATGAATGATTGAATCAGCGAAATGAATTATTTTTTCAGTTAAATTTTAGTTATAAGGTCAAAAATTCAAAACATAAGCTCTTATCGTTGAAAGAGTTTTACTCGAATTTCATATTTAATTGAACGTGAAAATTTGGAAACAAGGGAGAAATTTTTTGTACTTACAAAAGTAAAATTTATGATATGATATTACCTAATGGACAACAACGTGCAATGTCTCTTAGCATGTGAATATTAAATCAAAATCAATGCTAGAAACACACATAATTGAGAGCCTCCAAAACAAATTGTATAAAAGGGTTCGGTAATAAATAAGAAGGAATAAAATGAATGCCCTTCTTCATGTGAAAGGGCTAGATCTTTCTTGTACATACAAATCTATACAATTTGAAATGAGAGTATGCTAATACACATTAAAGATAAACCCTTTAACCAGTATAATGTGTTGGTTTGAGTAATAAGCTTCTCAATTTCCGTAAAAGTGAAAAACAAATTCGATTCACGGAAAACGCATTTAATGAAAAGATAAAAAAAACTTTTACGCTCTATAAATTCCGAACAAGATTACACCTATTGATTTAAAAAATAAAAAAGAGAGAGAGAAGAAGAAGAAAAACCCTTTTATAATTGGTATAAAATGGATGGTTTTGAACTTGTTTTTTTTTCTTTTTTTTTTGGCAATCTTATGCTCAACATTAATCTCTGATTTCATCCTCTGTATATTGGCCTTTCAATTTTGTTTTGGAGTCCAATATTGAAGAGGCCCTACATCAATTTGCCTAAAGCTGACATTTTGGAACCTTATCCAAATAGGATATGTCCCTCTCTTGCATTGAAGTAACCTGCCAACTTAGGTAGCTATGCAAGAAAATATTGTGGACTCAAGTTTGAGGACCCCTCCCAATATATATATGTATATATATATAGGCAGAGAGAGAAAGAGAGAGCATACAACCTAACTAATAGAAAAATTACTAAACTCAACAACCTATATATTGATAATTAGTCCAATAGATATCAATTAATTAGGTTCCATGAATATTAATTAGTCCTATATATATAAACACACTATAATGTTTTCAACATGCATTACACGTTATTATACTTGTTCCAAGTATATATATATATATATATATATATATATATATATATATATATATATATATATATATATATATATATATATATATATAACCTAACTAATAGAAAAATTACTAAACTCAACAACCTATATATTGATAATTAGTCCAATAGATATCAATTAATTAGGTTCCATGAATATTAATTAGTCCTATATATATAAACACACTATAATGTTTTCAACATGCATTACACGTTATTATACTTGTTCCAAGTATATATATATATATATATATATATATATATATATATATATATATATATATATATATATATATATATATATATATATATATATAATTCTTTGTTAATTTTTATAAATTATAATATTATCAACAATTTATATTACTAAAAATCTAAAAGCATTCATAAAACATGAAAAAGAATGTTTTATTAAATAGTAAAATAACAAATAACAAATTTTCTTAAAATAATGGTTAACTTGGCTTGCATTGTTACATTTTAAATTTATATTATAGATATTATATACAATAGATAGATAGTTATTATAATAATTAATGCATTGATAATTTTTTTAAAGCATTGTTTATAATTATTTTTTTTCTTTTACTTTTTACTAAAATCATAAGCATATATTGGTTGTTTTTTTATTTATAAAAAGTTCTCTGGTTTTATAATATAACGTGTTATATCATAATTTTATATTTAATATCAAACAATAAACCTCACAATAATATTTCTTAATAAATTATTTTTTTCTTTGTAAAATAAATTACTAGTATAAAATATTATAATTCATCAAATTAAAAATTTTTAAAAAATAATAATTAAACAATATTAGACATAACATATTTAATATGTACCTCATATATTATAATATAACCAAACAAAATTAAATTATCTTTATCTTTTCAACCAATAAAATTAAAATCCTTAAAAATATCATATTCTTACTATATTTAATATATACTTTATTTAGTATATAATATAATTGTTTAGTTTGTCCATTGAAATTTAGATTTAAATAGAAAATCAATATAATCAGCCAAAATTAACACTCCATTTGATATAAATGAATTCAAAATATGCAATAAATGAATTCTATTTGTTAAGGAAATAATATCATCGGCATAATAATTTTAGTATGAGGATCAATAGTTTGGTCCAAATTTTATATTCTTTAAATTTATGAAATTCATTTGAAAATTTTATATTTTTAATAAAATTTGATGTTTAATTATATTCAAATGCATAGAATTGATTTGTGGATTTGAATTTTTCATTTTTTTTCATACCAAACACAAAATTTGAATTTATAAATAAAATTCCATAAGATTTTGTGAAATGTATTTATTCCAAATAAGGAGTAAATTACTTTTATTTTTTCAATCAATAAAATTAAAATCTTTAAAGATATTATATTCTTGCCATATTTAATGCATACATTATAAAGTATATAATATAATTTATTATTTTATCCAATAGAATTTCATTTTGAATAGAAAATAAATATGATAAATTAAAATTAAATTATCTTTATTTTTCAATAAATAAAATTAAAATCATGCGTTGCTTGTTGTTTGTACTCATTAATATTACATGTTGCAAGTAAATGTAATTTAATTTATATAAATTTTTTATTATAAATTATAATATTTTGTGAAATAATAGAATAAAAATATTCAATAATTAAATAAATTGTTAAGGAAATAATATATTTATAATAATAAAACACTATTATAATTTACAACCAAATTTTCATGAAAATTAAATTACTTATCAACCCATTTAAACTTTCTTATAACCAGATTAAATTTAATTAACTTAATTTTTTTATATGTAATATAATGCAATAAACTATTTATATTACTAAAATATGAGAAATCAATATTAGCTATTATAATAATTAATATATAAATTAATCATTAAGCATTATTTATAATTTTGGTATTTGTTTATTTTTTACTCAAGTCTATGAGCATATAATTAATTTTATGGTTGTTTTTTTTTTTTTTTTTTTTTGAGAAAACAATTCTTGTGTTATATATATATATATATATATATTTCTAGTGAGTTTTATTTTCTATTTTATATCAAACAATAAATCTTATCATATATCTTTTAATAAATAATATTAAATATATTTACCTTCAAAGTGTTGATTGGAGTGGTAAGCAACCTTAATTGTATTCGATTCCTAGAAGCACATTTTGCTGGATGGGCTACAAACTTTTAGGATGTGTTTGGATTCTGTCCGGAAAGAAGTGAGTCAAATATGGATAAAGATAAATAAGCGTGAGGCTTACCCTTATTTCCCCTTAAATTTCAATTTTTCTTACATCTCAAATTAGGGTATAAAGAGGGAAATGTAAGTTTTAAATTAATTTACAACTAAAAATAAATTTATCTCTCTTTCTTTACCTCTTTTCGAACAAAAAAAAAAAAAAATACATTACCTCTCCTTATCTTTACATTAATTTACCTCTTACCAAATATAACATTGTTAGTGTTGTAATCCTTCTTACTCTTCTACTCATTTAACCTCCCTTATACTTCTATTAATTACCCTTCCCTCACCTCATCCAAATCCCCATCCAAACAAAGCGTCATGGTTTATGGCCCAAGGGGAAATATTAAATATATTTATTTTTTAAAAAGTAATATTTGTAGAAAATAATACTTGTAGAAAATAATTATAACCAATCAAATTAAAAATTTCTTAAAAATAATAATTAAACAAATTATTTTGCTGCCATATTTAATATGTACTATATGTACTTTCTATAGTATAATACAATCAACCAAAATTAAATTACCTTTATTTTTTTAACTAGTAAAATTAAAATCGTTAAAGATATTATATTCTTACGATGTTTAACATATATCTTATATAGTATATAATATAATTTCTTATTTTATCCAATAAAGTTTAGATTTAAATAGAAAATTAATAGGAACAATCAAAATTTAAATTACTTTTATTTTTCAACTAATCAAATTAAAATCTCTAATGATATTTTTATCGATCTATAAACTTAATAAATGCATTTTTGATAAAACTCAGGGGACGGTCTCCAAGGTTTTAAGAGCTTTCACAAAATAAAAAAAGAAATATTTTGTGAAATAATAAAATTTAAAATTCTATAATTAAATAACTTGTTAAGAAAATAACCTAATCAATTGATAGTTAGTGATTAATTATTAACACGTAGGTTATTGAGTTTCATAATTTTTTTTGGACAAAAGTCTACTCCTTGAACACATCAACCGGCCCTGTATTAATTTCATTTACTATCAATTACTTTTTCTTTTTTGAGAAAACTATCAATTACTTTTGAAAAATGATTTTTAAAGTTTAGATTGATGTGATTTTCATTTCTATTCCAATTTTGAGGTGAACCAAACAAATCTGTTGATTAGTAATTATTTACTAATGAATATATAAAAAAACATTTATTTTTTAAATATTTTGTAGATAATTGTTGCTTTTATATTAGGCTCTTAAGCTTTTTATAAGCCAAATGATTGAATTCAATTTAATCCAATTAGACTTCTTATTGTATATTTGAGTTGAGGAATGCCCCAACTCAGTTCAAACTTTAGTTCTTTGTCATTAGTTTCTTCTTAATAATATGCAACGATTTTCCTAAAAGAAAATTTAGACTCCGCAATGTTCATTTAATAAACGAGTCAAATCTGTATTAATGGTCAAATTTTAGTTTAGCTAGAATTAATCAAACTCATTTTTAACTTAAATAATATTGAAGTTAGCTAAAAATATTGAGTATTTCTTCAATATTGTTTTTTAGTACAACCAGAAGGACCATGGAACATTAACAGCAAAGTACGCTTCCTGAGCATCGAATTCGTGGTTTCACTCTTATAGGAATTGAAGTCGCTAACCACCTCAACCAACACTCTATTGTTAGTTTTTCTCCAATAATTTAAACACAATGTTTGCTAGCCAAGAAGTATCTAATAATTATAGAAGTCAATAATATAAAGTTGAGGTAAAATTGATAAGATGAGATGATCCACCATCTGTATAATGTTTGGTATGAAGTAGTGGAATTGTTAGGTCTCTTTCAGAAGAGGTCACACCAAATGTCTTCTTCTCTTGATGGAGAAGAACAGTATAGTTGGAGCTAACATGACCTAGAAAAGGCCACTTTCTGTTTTCCCTGTACAAAACTATGCATATGGGATGTGATCCAATATCAAATTTTGTTTTCTCTTACTTTCATTTTCAATGCAAAATCAAAACTAATTGCCATATATATACTAATTAACTATCTATATGCAATTTTTTTTTTCGGCAGTAAGATCGAAAATGATATCACTATTATCATGTACTATCAAGGGGCGGAACTAGACTTCAAGTATTAAGGGTCAAAAATAAAAGAAAAATGCCCGTTTGGGAACAAATATAATATTTTTAAAAATATATGTGTATATATACAATTTTATAGAAAAAATAAATTTTATAAAAAATTTTGGGGAATAGAATCCTCAACTTAATGTGGATCTACCACTGTGTACCGTATTAAGTTTATACCTTCAATTAAGTAATTAAAAACAAATTGTCCACGTTGGAATTACATAATTTAAAAATCTTAACTTATGATGCGACTGAAAATCAAACCTTGATTATTTGTGAATGTTGATTATTTATGGGATCTACCTTGAATGGTATATGATGTACCTTTCAGCAAAGCAAAAAAGTAGGGTTATGGTAGAGAACAAACCTAAATACCAATTAAGTCAATGTTTTGAGTTCATGGCACATTGATTTTTAATAAGGTGAGAAATAGATAAAGAACTATCGGGTAAAATTAGTCGTTTTAATAGTTATTATCTATTTTAATAGAATTTAACTATTTTAATAGCTTTTAACTAATTGAATAGGTTTTTATAAAACGCTAAAAGTTAAGGATCTGTTCGGTAAAATTAGCTGTTTTGATAATTTTTAACTGTTTTAGTATCGTTTATTTGTTAGTTGTTTGAGTAGTTTTTCATAAAACACTTAAAACTAAACATTACATGACTTAACTTTTCGCAAAACGCTACCATAGCCTGTAAAAGCTAGTCCAAATACTATGTTACCGTACATTTTTTTAAGTAGCATTTAGTATTTGACTACTCAAAACGCTAAAAGCTACTTAAAAAGCTGTTGCCGCACATAGGCTAAATTTCACAGAGATTAATTTTTTTATAAAACACTACTTTAACCTCTAAAAGTTAATTCAAATACTATGTTATTGAACACTATGTAGCGTCTAGTCAAAATATTAAAAACTATTTAAAAAACTGTTGTCGAACATATTCAATGAAATTTCTGTTTGGTTGTTCATAATAAATTGCTAAAGACCTAACTTATTAATTGAAAAGTTAATCGCCAACTTTTGAAAAGTTTGATATACATTGAAAGTAGATCATTTTAAATTCAAAATGCCTGAAACATGTTCTTGACACATTTATAGAATTAATGAAAATGAAAACCTTTTGTGTATGCCTTTTCTACAATCTGCAATTGTGTGCTGGTTTTCTATCAACTTATTAAACAAACACTTTCCATTTTTTTTGTTTGTTTTATAGTTTCTTTTCATATTAATACCATTCTCAAAACATTATGCTATAAAATTTAATTTTAATTTCTTTATCGCATATCCTCCGTGTAAAAACTTCGAATTTTTTATAATTTATTAATCCATCTAACTTTAATATTTAGATTTGAGGTTTAGGTTTTTAAAGATGATATCATGAATTCTGCTATAAAAACCCTTCTATCCTACATCGATTATCCAATAGTGAATTTAACTTTTTAAATTATTTTTATTTTCATCTTAAAAACGTACCAATTGTTAATTGTTTCTAAATATGTTTTGGTTGAATGAATTTAACTGAAGCAATTGAACACCGTCGGATCTGGTTTTTAAAACACCGGTGGTAGCAAGGACAATGGCACTCGTGCAGTTGTCTTTAGCATTGGGCAATTCCTAAGAAGTTAAAAAGAAAGAAAGAAAGAAACGGAATAAGATGGGTGCATGTAGCTAAGGTTGAAAGCAACATATTCATTGCATTTGATAGATACTTGGCATTGTGGGGACTCACATTATCAATGCCCTTTAGATTTATTTATGGCCTTTCTTTCTTTTCTTCAAGTAAATTAAGTGAGCTGCCCTTTTCATGTCAGATTCATAGCTTATCACATCCATTGTTATACTCTACACATGCTCCGTCAATGGATATATCAGACTATACCTAAAAATGGATGGATGGATGTTCAGCCATTTGGACAAATGTGTTTTCACATTAATGTTTGAACTGACATTAAGTAAAGATTTATTAAAATATATTAGTTAAAAATTATAAGATTTAATGACATATTAGTTAAAGTTTTTTTTTTTTTTTTTTTTTTTTTTTTTTTTTTTTTACGAATTTTATATGTTTTAGTTATAAGAACTTCAAAGTCAAAATATTTGGATAATACCCCAAAATGGTTTTTGCAATTTCAGATTTAGCCGGTGTTTGAAAATAATTTTTTAAGTAGTAAAACGCTGCATGTTAGTTTTTATAGTGTTAGGTAACATAGCATTTGAACTAGTTTTTAAAAATTAAGGTAACGTTCTATAAAAAATTAATCCATCTAACGTTTAACTTTTATCGTTTTATGAAAAACTACTTAAACAACTAATAATTAAACATTACTCAAACAATTAATTTTACCGATTAAACCTTTAGTGTGAGTGGTTTAGAGGATTTAGGTCTGGTCTTTCTCGGATTCCCCCGGTCAGCAAGGTTTCAGAGATTTGCCCTAAAATTATATATATCTTTTTAGAGCAGTGTCTTCTGTCCCACCTCCTTATCCTCATCATCCCTTCCCTTCTATCGCACCAACATACTAACAACTAACTTTTTTTGTAACTCTTCAAAAAAAAAATGGAAAAAGAGAGTACTAATACGTAAAATCATCATTGTTCCATTCACGGTGAATACATAAATTCACAATTAGGTTTTCTTACGTCGATTATGTGGCATTCTTAACTTTGATAAATACCAATTATACCCTAAAATTATAAATATTGACAATATTATTCACTTTTCTATAGTAAGAATAATAATTTTTAGAGTTATTAGTTTTTACAAACAAAATATTGATTTGATATGTAGTTAACTAAATTTTAAAAACAACATTTTTATATTTTTCAACCATTTAATATGTGGTTAACTAATTTAATTTTATAAATTAATATGTTCAATAAATATTTACAAGTTGAAGAATTCACAGATATAATTTTATAAGTTAGAAGTATTAGGTGGATTAAACTAAAAGTTAAAGGTGCCATATAATTAAAATAATAAAATTTATAGGTAATTTTATACAGTATTTATCGAGACACAGCTCTTTATATTTCACATAAAACAAGAAAATAATTAATTTATGTTAATTTTATAAAACTTTCATTTCAAATTACCTCAATATCCTTTTACTTATTTTTAATACTATAAAATTTTCATTATAGTATGATTTAATAAAGAAAAAAAAGTAAAATGTAATAAACTCTTCATTTGAATTTTAGAAAATGACATTTAAAGTGAATAAAAAATTTAAAAACTGAAAATTTTGAATGTGAAGGAGGGAGTAATTAAATTGATCTAAGTATTTGATTGTGGTTTCCTATAGGTTCATGAAAGTTACCTTAAAGATAATAAAATATGTGTAAAAGGTGACATGACCACCTATTGGCAAATAAACCAATAAGACGAAGATTGTCATTGAACGTGGCCATCAAATTGCATTTTGACATGAAGCTTTGCTAGTTTAGGACCACCTTCCATAAAAAAGCAGCCTTGTCTTTTGCTTTATATGCATTTTGACTTCAAACCAGAATTATTGACATAACTTCCAATTTAATCTTCTTCCAACCCATCCGCCAGGGATGGCAATTTGCAGGCTTTGCTCTATTCTGAATAGTTCAGCATTATCCACACTGTGTATTAAATGTGATGAATGGATTTTAAATTTAAAATATAAAACAAGTTTTTTTAAGTATAGAGAAAATAAAAAATATATATATTTTTTTAATTGAAATTCTTATATATATTTTAAATTTTTAACCTTGGATCTTGACAAGATTAATAACAAGATGGAGCACTAGTAGTTTAACCATTAAAATTGTGTTCGATAATAGCTTTTTAAGTAGTTTTAAGAGGTTAATGTAGCATTTTATAAAAAAGTTAATTCATATAATGCTTAGTTTTTAGTGTTTTATAAAATATTACTCAAACAGCTACTAGTTAAAAACTGCTAAAACAGCTGACAGCTATCAAAACAATTAATTTTATCGATCGGATCTTGACACCACATCAAAATAGAACTTTGCATTTTTGAATTATCACTATTGTGTTCGTGCTCACAAATAGGCGCCATTTCCACTACCATGCTTACTTCTATGTTCATCGCTCGTACCACTTATACTAGCATACATTTTTTGAAAAGGGTGGGAGCCGGGTCGAAATAAGGATTCAATATTAGGAAGCAAAAAAGAAAATCTAAAATTTGAAAAAAAAAAAGAAGAAAACCCATAATTTGAACATGATTATTCTTAAGCCATTTAATAAATTTTGTTGTATTTGAATACAATAATGATGGGATGAGTCAAATAATAGAATCACATATGATATGATAGGTATGGATACAAGGCAGAGAAAGATGTGGCCCTTCACCTAACATTGAAATTAAATGTGTCACAACACGAAGGAGAGTCCAATCTATTTGATTCCATGTATATTTTTCAATTAGTTGAATGGTAATAGCAATAGAACCTGTTAACGTTTGCAACTTGAAGCTTGAAGAAGAGACTGGAATCATATATAGATAAAACCGTACCACTGCCTCCTCATTATTGGGGTTCTTGCAGCCTTTAGATTGCCACGTGGATAGAATAACATAGTTTGACCACAAATTTGTGGATATTCTAGATTGGATTGGATCGGATAACTTCGAATAAATAAAAGATAGGAGAATAAACGTCAATTTGATTTTTTAAATTTATTTAACGGGATTAAAAAGATTAGATTTAATCTTTTAAATTAATTTAATTTTTGACATTATTTAAAATGATTAAAAAGAATAAACTTGATATTTTTGACTAATTTAATCTCTAATTTTTCATTATACTTATCATGTGAGAATCTTTATATAGACATTTATTAAAATTATAGCTGGAATCGTTATTTATAATTAATTTAAAGATTAGTTAAATATGAAATAGATAAAAATTACATATGAAGTATATTATATCCCTTTTTATCTTGACTGATGATTTTGAGTTCTATGTATTAATTTGAACATTTTAAAATTAATCTTTTTTACTGGTTTATTGCATATAAAATCCATCTATTTTTTATGTTGAGTAGATTAAAATTGTATTGCATGTTTTGCAAATTTATTCTGTTAGAAGAGATAATACTTTATGAATTTTAAATTTTTACTCAAAAGAGCATGAAAAAATTTTTTTTGGATAGTCTTTTAAAATTGAATTAATTCATTAATTTATTAGGGTAAATTGGCCTAAAAGATCAAATACGCCGTTTTTAATCATTTTAAACAAATTCAGGTGCTAAATTAGCCTAAAAGGTCAAATTTGATATGTTTATCCTACTACATAAGTTCAGGGGTCATGTCGACCTTTATTCCGAGATACAACTATATTTGAGTGCTCAACTTATTGAGTTTGTCTATTAATTTTTAAATTTTTATTTGTAGATATTGGATATTTTAATTCTAATTTTTTATTAAAATTAAACTTTTATTTAATTAAAGGTCTATTTGGTAAAATTAGCTGTTTTGGTAGCTGTTAGTTATTTTAATGGCGTTTAGCTGTTATTTGTTTAAGTAGCTTTTTATGAAATGTTAAAAGCTAAACATTAGATGAGTTAACTTTTCACAAAATGCTACCTTGGTCTATAAAATTTAATCCAAATACTATGTTACCGAACACTATAAAAAATAATGTTTAGCGTCTTGACTAATCTCAAAACATCAAAAACTACGTAAAAAATTATTGCCGAACACAATCTCAAATTAAATTTAATTCACAAACACTGAAAATGGATTTTATAATATTGTGATATGAGAAAATCACAATGCTCATCTAGGGACCGAAGTAAAGGTATTCAAAGATAAAACTAAAAGAGAAACGATGTCAAATTTTTTGTCCCAAAAAAAAAAAAAAAAAAAAAAAAAGCCCTTTCCTTATCATTGTCTTCCTTATCCCAACTAAAGAAGACTTGATCTGGTTGAGTAATAGTTGCATATTTCTAGGCCTCGGTTAAATAGGGTTTTAATTTGGTAAAACTAAAAGTTGAACAGCTCAATGTCGACTAATGAAAGTTGATTTTTTTTTTTTTTTTTTAAGAGAAATAATATGGTACAAGCTGCAAGTTTAAGTGCATTTACAAACTCAACACAACACAAATACAACCTATAAGCCCATTATAGAGCAATCCAATAATAGATACAAATCATAAATTAAATTGAGATGGGATAAATATCGAACTTGTAGAGACATCATCCTTACAGCATCTCAATGTTGAGTCTGATTTGTGTCAAAAAAAAAAAAAAAAAAAGATAATTTCCATCACGCACTCTATTTTCAAAAAGTCTATTAGACAGCGTGACTCAACTTTTTATTTATTTTTTTTATATTTATTCAATTTTTTATTTTTCTTTATACATTTTCTTTTATTCGCACTCAAATCTATTCCTGCACTGAAACAATTTCTTCTTCGTGTAAATATAAGATTATAAACAAGCTGAACTACACTCTGTTAAACTCAAACTCGATTCAAATTCGAAAATCTTTTATTACATAATATTGTATTATTTTCGCTGGGTGTTAATGTGTGTGTTTGTATATACATTCTTTATTATGATTACTTAAACTACATATAAATTTCCATGAAAATTTTGTTTATTTGACTGTCTTTCTTCTGTAATTATATTTCACTAAAAAAGAAGAAGAAAACAACCGAAAAATCAGTTGGTAAATAAGGTTTGAGGAAGGAATTTTTTTATTGGTTATTTAAGAAGTTCAAAACTCTAACTGCAATTTTTTTCGATCCACTAAATAAGTTTATAATGGTTTATAACTCCAATTTTTTCTAGTCTCTCTTTCTTTGAATAGAATGAAAACTAATAAAAAAATAAGTTTATAATGGTTTTTTTAGAACAATATCATGTATTGTATTCAATGGCATTATATCTCTAAGAAAATAGAAACTTTTTTTTTAGTATTAAAATCCCTAAATTATGTTTTTTCTTATTTATTTGAACGATTTTCATTAATTGTATTATATAATAATTTAGTTGAAAAAGGTTTGAGATGTGCTCCAATATCACACTAAAGTAAACAATTACTTATATTATTGCCTTTAAACATAAATGTGATTATTGGATTATTTAATAATTAATTTGTTGCAAAATCAGGAAATAATCAAATATTATTGAAATTTAGTTCATATATATATATATATATAACTCATTCTCGTATGAACAGTCTTCAATAAGATTTTTCTCTCAATTTACATGTTTTTATATTTCTTCCAATAAGTTCACGGTACTTTTTATGTAATATAATTTGTTGCAAAATGTGAGAATAATCAAACATTATTGAAATTTAGTTCACTTATATTTTTGGCATCTCTAAATCAATTATAAATTAAAAATACATTGTAATATTATTTAATTTCTAAAAATTTGTAATTTTTTTTTAAATAAAAATTTGTAATTTAATAGTTAAAGATAATTATAGTAACATATATTAAATTCTAATAAGAGATTAAAAAATATATAAGCTGAATCATTTTAGAGCATAAAAATTTTATGAAATTTGCATATTGGTGCCAGTGCATCCTATTTTAATCATAAGGTGCAATTATAATTATTTGCACTTTATTTTTTTTTTTCTAATTTCAATCGTACGAACCGAATCTGTAAAATCCCAAGTGAATTGATTTATTTGAAATACATTCATTTTTTTTAGTGTATGTTGAATTATATTATTATTTAATCAATCATTTTTAATAATAAATTATTTGTAAAATAAATAAATTATTAATATCAAGGCCATTAATTAATTGGTATATATATAAAAGAAAAAGAAAGTCAAACAACTTGCAAATAATTTGGCATTCTATTAAAAATTTGGTCCCAAGTAAGATTTCTTTCCACAAGACAAGAGAAAACGATAATCAAATTATTTTGGAACCATTACTATTATTATATGAGTTTGGTGGATAACAATAATCAAACTATATATAACAAATTATTAAATATGGGCTAAAAACATAAATAAAACAAATAAATTTCTATGAAAATTATCTTATATATCCATAATTTCATCATATAAGTTAATCCATAAACTTTCTCTCTCTCAAAATTAGTTGTGAATTTCCATGTGATGTTCTAAATCCCTATGCAACTAAATATTTTGCATACATATAGATAATACATAGGGGTCAACATTTGGTTAACTAAATTGAATTAGTTCGATTTCGATTTAACCAAATATATTTTTATAGTATTCAGATCTGAAATCAAATGGTATAATAATCGATCCAAACCAAATTAAATCGATTTGGTTCAGTTTGAATTCGGTTATTTCAAACCAAATTAGTTGTTTTGGACTTAAAATAAATTCGGTTAGTTATATATGATAATCAAATCAAAAATAAAAAACAAACGGTTTTATGTACCAAACCAATCAGTAACCGAATTTCTAAAACAACTATCCGAATCTGACCGAATTGTGTTGGTTTGATTCAGTTCTCATTTAGAAACTAAGAATTGCTCATTAGATAACATGAATAAATTAATGATAGTTTTTATCATATTCTATTTAATAAATGAAGGTTTAAAAAACTCTAAATCCCAAAGTCTTGATTATTTTAGAACATTCCATGACTAAATGACCAATTAATAAAATATTTGAGGTGGGTTGATGGTCATTAATCACTTGATGAATGTTCAAATCACAGGCTCTACCATTAAACAACATCCTATAAAATATTTCTTTTTAAAATATATAATATACACAGATATTGTCATATTGATAAAAAAAAGGAAATGATTGATCATATCGTTCTATGTCTTATCTAAATCAAGTATAGAGAGATGGTGACAAACGGGTGGGTTTGGGTAGGACCAAAAAAAACCAAACGTTGAAAGTTTGATTTATATATATTTTTTTCTAAAATAAATTAAACTGACTATGAAGTTTTTATCATATAAAATATTTTCATATGTGAAAATTATAATTTTTAATATTTCAAATAGAATTACTATTATATACGTAGTAAAAGGTTTGATATTGACTGAGAAATATACAATGATTTTCTTTACTTACAATTTAATTAACAAAATCTGACAATATTTAAACATTAAATCTAATACATAAAACAAATTTTGCTTAAGAAAAAAAAAAAAGACTTATACAATTACTATGATATATTATTTTTTGAATAATATTACTATAAAATAATATCATATATATTAAGCAGAGAATATGTAACTAATTGAAGGTTACATGCAACAACAGGAAAAAAAAAAAAAAAACTGTATAATAATAGAGATAAGTTATTCTAAGAAGTATAATTTCTTATAATATGCCAATCATGTATGATATGATTGGTTTTCTCACTTATGTAAGAAATGAGAAGTATCGAGTTCAAGTCCTCTTGATTATAAGTGTTGTTATCAATTTGATGAGTCTACAATGTTATTTCGGTCTATCGAGCCTCTTAATAAATAAAAAATAATTCTTATAATATCATAATATTGATTTTATTTTTATTGTAAAAACACATTTCCAAATGTATTAAATAAGTCACGTTTTGGATAGAGTTTTTAGACAAATCAACAAATTCGGTGGACCAATCAACAAAATGACATTCATCGAATTTGTACCATTAAAATTAGGAATTTTTTTTTTTTAATGGAAAGATGCTTAGGTTGTATTTTTATTAGAAATTAAAACATCGTACAAAAATGATGGAGGGCGTATCCCCAACTAAAATCAAGCATAAAAATAGCTATTCTAACAATGAAATGAGCATACTGATTCGCTGATCTTCCAACGAAAGAGAACAATACATATTGTAGCTCTTGTAACAGAACTTTACAATCATTGATAGCAAGACAAAACATAGAGTAATCAGTACTTGGAGAGTTTAAAGCCATAGTCACAGTTAAACAATCCGTCTCCAAGTGTATAGGAAAAATCCAACTTAATACTTCTCGAAAACATAACGCCTCCCCCAACGTGGGATCTTGAATGGAAATTAGGGTTCTTTTAAGTTAAACATAAATTTACATAAATCAAGAATCAAGTTTCAGCGAAAAAATTCAAATTGAATTAGCAAGTTAGATTGAAATTTGCCACGTTTAATAAACTAATAATGAGTATAATACTTTTCAACTCAAATCTAAAAAGAAGAAAAGTTAGTATGGTCAAAGTTGTGTGACATTAAAAGGTGTATCATTTTCTAAATTTTGTGAACAAGAACGAGTCCATGAAATTAAAAAAAGAAAAAGGAAGAAAGGATATAGTAATACATAGAAATTTAACATTCATTGAATAGACATTTCAATGAATACTATTAATCAAAACTTGATATTCTTGGTTTAGCACAGTCTAGTTAAGGCCTCCCTTGGAACTACAAGTATGAGCTGTTGTTTATATATAACAAAATCTTGCAAGAAACATACCTTTTAACAAATGGGTAATTTTTCTATACAACGAAAAGGTTGTGATGGTTTTGATTTATTTTTTAATTTGCTTCACATCATAGTGACCAATGACTTGGAATGTATATATTAGACTCTTTTTTCCTTCAAATATGAAACTTTATTGAAAGCTATGTTTTGAGCTCCTTTCATGTGAAGACTAAAAAACAAAAATTGCTAAAACCGATCCATTTCGGTTCAGTTGTTCTGTTTACTCGGTTTAAACCAAACTTGATGTTGGATTCAAATTATTTAGTAGAAATTTATCGATTGGGCTTAAAATCGAAAACAAAATGGCAAAAATCGACCAAAATCAATCGAACCCACTAGTTTAGTTCAAGTCGATTTGCTTTAAATGCCAATTTCGGTTTGATTTAGTCTGTTGTAAAACAAAAAAAATTCAGTTCGTATTTTATACCTTGATTCAGTTTGATTTGAATCAAATCGACTGATTGTTGACCCTTAATGGGGTTGTGGATTTGATTTGTATTTTGGTTTCCATTAAGGACTAAATTCATAATTATACTGCTTTGAGAATAGCATTAATATTACTAAATTAAACTTTATTTATGGATAAATTTAATTTTAATAAGACGGTATGACATATAATTTTTTATTTTTTATTTTTGAAGCGAATATAATTTTTTATTTCATATAATATATATTTTTTATTTTTAATTTGATTAAATGCGGATTATTCATATTAAAATTAAGAGAAAAAGGAATATATTGACTCTTGGAACTTAATTAGCAATATATGGGAGTGTTACTTGAGGGAATATCTAACTAAAATTGGTAACCAAATGGTCAAATTTGCATTAATGTCAAGCAAGATATATAGAATCTGACCTTTGAAAATGACATCCAAGATGCATGCAATGTGAATCATAAGAGTTGGTCCAATTTTCAAAATCAAAGAAAGCTTAGTTGTAGAAAATAACATGTCAAGAAGGAATCTATATATGCTTCCGATGTAGATTTTTTTTTTTTTTGTTTTCAAGCGGTGAAGGGTGAAGTTTAAATATTAGCATTTACAGGAGAATACCTCACCTTAATGAATACATTGATAATTAAAGTTAATACTTGAGAATTAAATTGATTAATAATTAAATAGATATATGCTTTTACTAACTACCAGTTGGTTCAGTGGGATAAGGCGCTGGATTCCTTAAACAACGTTCAGGGTTTGAATCCTGGCATTGTGAATAGAAAAAACTGAGTCGAGAGGGTTGTTTCTAGAGTGAGCCTCTGTAAAATCTAAATCTGAATTAGTCAACTATACCGACTACTGGGAGGTTTACAAAAATTAAAAAAAATGCCTTTCACATGTTTGTTTTTATCAAAAAGATCATTAGACCTTCAAAACTTGATTTTGATTTCTGATTTTGATTTTTCCTTATTTGATTGTTAATGTTTGCGTCTCTGATTGGTGTTTTAGGTGCATAAAGAGAAAAGAAAAATAGGTGGAGAGATTTTTGGAACGGCCGAATATATAATTCACCCTTGAATTTTATTACTTCAATTTTGTGGTACCCTCAACTTTTATTTCGATCCATCAAACACTTCAACTTATAAACATACATCTATTAAACACTTTGATTTTCAAAATATTTTTATTGTATACTCCACCTTGTAAAATTAGATCAATTAAACACTCATTAGAAAATTAAAATATATGAAAATTATTTTTTTAAAAGTCTTGCTAACTACATATCAAGTCGATATTTTATAAATAAAAGTCAAAAATCCTAAAAATTATCGATATTAATGTTGAAAAATGTGTAATATTACCAAAATTTATAAGTTCAAGTGCACGACAAGTCATTAGCAAAATTTAGAATTTCATATGGTTAAAATTGCAAAATTCAAAGGTGAATTTATATATTCAGCTATTTTGCAACTAATTAAGGATTCTTTGGAATAATAAAACAAATCAAAATCCATGTCTTAAGTTGACTAATAGAAAATGCTTGACAGACATTGAGTTAATAACTCACTATTTTTTTTAAAGGAAAATTGCAATTTATTGATAAAGAATATAAAGTGAGTAAATAATGATATTTCCATAGGAATAAGAAATACATATACGAAAAATTGAAATCTTTTGTTTAGAGTAGTTCTTAACAGAAGAGGTTAATCTTTCAGGTAAAAACTGATAATTTTTTAAATAGAATGACATTTTTGTTTTTGCAATATTACCTATAACTTTCTTCTTTCAAAAACTTGCTACATCTAAAACTCGTAAACAAGTGTAAAGTAGCAAATATTAATGGAGTTTAAAGTACCTCATCAATTAAGTGCTTGTCTTGTATTCTAAAAAGTTAGAAGTTTAAATCTTTACAAGTTCCTATCATTTTTAAATATTTGACGTACTAAAAAGAAAAAGTGAATATTTGAAAACCTTAATATTTGAATAGTTATGTTAATAGAATTGAATATTGACGACTAACTAGTTTAACACTCATGAGTAGAAGTAAATCTTGACACAATATGCAAATTAGAAACGACAATTTAGGGTGTGTTTATTTATAGAAAATAGTTTTTTATTTTTTATATTCTATTTTCTAAGAAAACTGGTGTGTTTACTTATAGAAAACAATTTTTCTAGTTTTTATTTTCTGTATTCTAAGAAAACAATTTTCCTAGAAAATGAAAACTAAAAAACAAAAAATGGAAAATGCATTTTCTTGGTAATAATAAAAAATTATATTTTAATTTAACATCACAAACATTATTCATGACTTTCATAATTAAAAGAAATAGAATGTTATAAAATAAATTTAAAAAATTTTTATGTAAATTTTTTTGAATTAATAATAATATTATTGTTGTTTATCATTTTATAATTTTTTTAAAAGACAAATGATATAATGCATTTATAGTAATAAAATTAATTATTATAATATATTTAAACCGGCGGTTCAATGAACCGGCCATGCCTACAAGTGAACACACTCTTAGTGTTGCCCAATAGATACTCACTCTGATATAATTTTAATGGAGTGAATTTTATCTGGTCTGTTTATTAAATGGGCTAGACCGAATATTAAAAATTATATTCATTACGGATTCTGACTGATAGTGGGTAATACATAACTCGACCGAGTCCGAAACGATTAATTGTTTTTTTTTTTTTTTTTTTTTTTTTTTTTTTTTTTATAAATTGAAAATTGTAAGAAGCAGGGGCAAAGATATGGGTAATACGTATCTAGGTGAATGAGTCTTATAGTTTAACTAGGTGGAGGCTTGCGCGTTGCGTGTGTTGCTTTAGTACTTTGTTATTGTACATTGTATTAGATGTTACTTTTTATTGCACATATAAAAATAAATATTTATAAAAAAATAAATCATACAACTTCAAAAAAAATAAAAAGAAGCAAATAAAAAAAATTATAAAAGATATATACGTATGTATGATGTTTGTGTATATATATACATGAAAACTAAAATAGAGTAAATAAATACATATGATATAAAAGCCCTAAACAATAAGCATTACTTATAAATAAAGATATATAGAATTACAAATTTGAAAGAGATACAAAAAAATTTCATGTATAAATAAAGATATATAAATATAAAAGTAGATAATTATTCTAAATAAAGGGGAAAGAAAAATTAAACAATTCTATCTAAAACTAAAAAATAATAAATATTCAAATATAAATATAGTTAATTATTTTAAATAAATAATAATTTTTAAACATAAAAGTATTTTAAATGATCAAATAAAAAAAATAAAAATTTAAAATTGAAATATAGATATAGATTAAGATTATTATTGTAAATGAACATTAATTTTTAAAATATGATTATTTGATATAAATGATAATAAAATTAAAATAAATTAAATATTAGTTTAATTATAAGTAGGTGTAAATGTTCACTTTGCTATACTATATATATATATATATATATATATATATATATATATAAAGAGATTTCTCTTGGCAAAATAATGATGATGAGAAGGTTTACTGCCTTGGGGGAGAAGGAAGAATAGAACTAGTGGGTGTCTAATTTTTCTTCGCCACTAGTACCAATGAAGTACTTGGAAATTTTCTAAGGGGGAAGGAAGATCTCCACTCCTTCATTCTTCGAGAATCGACACATTTGAATTTATTTTGGAGAAGTCAACATCAATGTATTTATTTCTATTTAGAGAGAGGAGGCTTCAAGTTCTTAGGAAGAGCTGTACAAGGCAGCTCACATACGGTTCAAGAGCGATGATAATAATAATAATAATAATGCAATTTACTGACTTAATAGATTGTAGAATAATATATATATATATAATTACACTGTAACATACAATAATAAAATATATTAAAATAATAATAGTAGACTCCTAAATAAACTCTAACTAATAGATAACGTAGGATTCGTGATTCTTATTCTAACACGACTATCCTAAATCTAATATATATACTCTAAATTTACCCCAAGGACAGGTTAATTTTTACAATTGACTATACCTCGAATTCTGAGAGCTTAACAATTGGTGCGGTGAGCGTGAAACACACCTTCAATACTAGAAAAAAAAAAATCCCTATGGTTTTTTCAACCTCTATGGCTATTGATCCCACTAAGCACCTCGACATAGAAGGCCAAGACAACACTCATGGCGAGGCCAACCAATAATCCACATTCGCCCCCTGTCAACCATTGACCCCTAAGTCGTAGTTGCCCTAGCTTAGGCTTATTCGCAATTTACAACCGTGCTGAAATGCCTCTTGAAGAACCCTCAGCCTAATGGTGAGCCAATACCACCCACTAGGCCGGCAAACCCTCCTCACCAGGAGCATAACCTACCCCCAAGTTCGCCTAAATACCAAAACCACTTAGTATTTGATAGATACCATGAGGCGAAATCAGAGATGGACCCTAATATGACTATCCCCAATAGCTAAGAACTAAGTAACACCCAGCCAATCTCGGACGATGCTAATCTCCGGGATGTTGCCAAAGAACTGAGTCGGGAGTGTAGAGAGACAGGAGAAATAGGAGAAACAGGAGATTATGGTCTCCAATAGGACTCGCCCTTATCAGTTGATATTTTGGTCGCAGCTTTTTTACTAGAGTTCAAGCTTCCTACTTTCCAATCCTATGATGGATCTATCGATCCCTGGAGCCATCTGGCACCCTTTTGAACTATGATGTATCTGTAGATCAATTTGGAGAATCTAATGTGTAAGCTTTTCCCAACTACCCTAAAAGGAGCAGCCCAAAAGTGGTATCAAACACTCAAAACAGGATCCATTCATTCCTTTTCCCAATTGGCCACAGCATACCGAGCTCGTTTCATAACATGCGTACCATCTAGGAAAATTTCATCTAACTTGGTGGATTTAAAAAGAGAAGAAGGAGATACCCTAAGGCAATATGTATCCAAATTTCAAAGAATGACGATGCAAGTGAAGAACTTGAATGACGAGGTAGCCGTTAGTGCTATGGCAAAAAATTACAGGTACAATAGATTGTTTGAAAGTCTGAGTATAGACCGTCCCCTTATCTTTGCTGAACTTATGGCACGAGCCAACAAATACACAAAATTAGATGAAGCCTACGAGGCTCAACAGCACAGATCGCCCAGAGAAGAGAGATATAAACACAAGAGACATTCATCTATGGTAAGGAGATGATCGCCCTAAAGGAGATCACCTATTCGACTCCTACGAACTAGTTACTTTGTTCGAACCCCATACTCAAGAGATGGTAGACCATAACAATATCGGGAGTTTACCCCTTTGAACAGGCTGCGCTCGAAAATATTGTCTTAGATAAGAGAATAGAATTCAGTTCTATTATCCTAGATAGATGAAGGAGGATACCTCGAGCCATCGAGATAAGAGCAAGTATTGTGAGTCCATAGGGATGTAGGCCATGAGACTGAGGCTTGTTGGCAATTGAAGAAAGAGATAGATCGCCTTATTCAAAGAGGCGAACTGAAGCAATTCGTTGGAAGAGCTTAGAGGGAAAGTGAACAGAAGGACAAGCAGTCGAAAGGATGTCAAACCTTGGGCATAATCCACACCATATTTGGTGGCTCATCGAGAGCTGATAGCAATTCAGCCAGAAAAAGAAAAGCCATGGAGATATATTCCATTCTACCCCAACAGAAGCCAAGCATCAGACCGCCCATATCATTCTCTGAAGCTGATGGTGAGCTTGTACATGCCCCACACAATTATGCCCAAGTAATTGAGGGGATTTTAGAAAACTTTTTGGTAAAAAGAATCTTAGTGGATGAAGGTAGTGTAGTGAACTTGTTGACTATGGAGGTATTCAAGGCTTTGAGACTAGACTGGGCGAGGCTTAAACTTGTCTGAACCCCTTTAGTCAGCCTAGCGGGAAAACCTGTGCAAGTGTCAGGGTCCATAGACATAACCCTAGAGATTAGAACCGAAGTCTTATCAAGGAAACTCAAATTGGAATTTATGCTGGCGAACATTCACTTCCCATACAATGCTATATAAGGCAGGCCAGCCCTATATGAATTGGAAGCGGCCACATGTATCAGATACCTCACCATGAAGTTTTACTCCAATAAGGGCGAGGTCGTTGCTATTAGGGGAGACTAGAAGGTGGCTCGGGAAGCATACATGATAGCACTGAAAGGGTTGCCTCTTGCCTTACCAATCATATGGATGCCAAAAGATGAACCACCCATAAAACCAATCGAACATCAACCTTTTGATATCCTTAGACATAGTGTAGATTCCAGCCCAACACCTGTGGGCGAGTTGATTACATGGGAAGTGAAATAAGGGAAGAGTTTGACATTGGGAGCCGAACTACCAAGAGAGGTGCATGATAATATTAAGGTGATTTTAGAGGATAATGTTAACAGCTTCGCCTGGACCGTAAAGGACATAGTTAGCATTAATCTTGATACCATATCTCACAAGCTCAA
Source organism: Jatropha curcas (assembly GCF_041381405.1). Lineage (NCBI taxonomy): Eukaryota > Viridiplantae > Streptophyta > Magnoliopsida > Malpighiales > Euphorbiaceae > Jatropha > Jatropha curcas. Next base: position 25,838,439 of record NC_143151.1, read on the forward strand.
CATTGACCCAAGCTTTAAATCGATAAAGCAGAAAAAGGGGAATCATGGTCCAGAGAGACATCAGGTTATAGCAATTGAGGTGGATAAACTTTTGAAGGTAGGGTTTATAAGAAAGGTGAACTATCTAGAATGGCTGGCAAACGTAGTTTTAGTGCCGAAGTCTAATGGAAAATGGAGATTGTGTGTTGACTTCACCGATCTGAACAAGGCATTCCCAAAGATCCTTACCCTCTACCTAATTTAGATCAGCTGGTAGATTCAACATTCGACTATAAAGTATATAGTTTTATGGATACAACAGCTGGATACCACCAGATAAGAATGAATGAACTTGATGAGAAAAAGATGAGTTTCATCATGGATAAAGGAATTTATTGTTATCAAGTTATGCCGTTCGGATTAAAAAATGGGGGAGCCACATACCAGAGGTTGGTCAATAGCATGTTTCAAGATCAGATAGGGAGAACCATGGAAGTATATGTAGATGATATGATAATAAAAAGCACTCGAATTGCTAACCATCCTAGAGACCTTCAAGAAGCGTTTGAAATATTGAATAGATTTAACATGAAGGTCAATCTAGACAAATGCACATTCGAAGTTAAGGCAGGAAAGTTCTTGGGTTTCATGATATCAAAAATAGGGACTGAGGTGAACCTTGAGAAGATCAAGGCAATCATAGGGATGTAAGCACCTACTAGCATTCATGAAGTTCAACAGTTGAATGGCTGAATTACAGCCTTAGGACGATTTATCGTGCTCAGCTCAGAGGTGCATGCCTTTCTACTAAACCCTAAAATAGCTAAAGGGTTTTCAGTGGAATGAAAAATGTCAGCTCGCCTTCAAATAGATTGAGGATTTTTTGTCTTCCGCTCCCTTTCTGAGTAGACCCAAGAAAGATGAGCTCCTATACTTGTATTCAGTTACTACTGAAAACTCGGTTGCTTCGGTATTAATTAGAGAGGAAGAAGGTGAACAATATCCTATTTATTACATTAGCAAAGTCCTTAAGGGTTCCGAGTTGCGGTATCCAAACATTAAAAAACTGGCATTCGCCATCTTGACTTCGGTGAACCGGCTGCCACTACTTCTAATCTCACACTGTAATTGTTCGAACTAACCACCCCCTTAAAAAGATCCTACACCGAGCCGAAACTTCTGGGAGATTAGTGGAATGATCGATCAGATTAGGTGAGTTTGATATCAAGTACACTCCTCGTACTGCAATGAAGGCACAGGTACTCGCAGACTTTGTGGCTGAGTTTTCTAGTAAAGATGAAAAGGGCGAGCTTGAAGTTGAACTACCGAGGAACATACAGTACTTGGTAGTTGCACACTAATAGGGCTTTAGGGAGCTCAAGGGCTGTAGTAGGGATAAACCTACAAGGGCCGGGGGAAGATACAGTACGCCGTGCGTTTGAGCTTTTCAACAACTAAAAACGGTGCCGAATACGAGGGTTTAGTCACAGGGCTTAAGCTAGCCGTCGAGATACGAGCTCCAGTGCTCCATATTTGCTTAGATTCACAACTGGTAGTCAATCAAATTATAAGAACATTCAGCACCAAGGAGTTGAACCTAGTTAGGTATCATTCTCTAGCTTTGTGTCTCTTAAACAAGTTAGAGGAGGGTTGTGTTTGGAAGATAACCCAAATAGAATGGGCAAACAATAAGGAGGCAAATTCCATAGCTAAGGCTACAGCGCGGGAAGAAGATTTACCAATAGAAGTGATGATCGAACACCAGACTTGTCCGAGCTATGAGTTTAGTGAAGTGCTTGTATCCAAAACCGACAGCAATTGGATGAGCCCAATTATGGACTTCCTACAGAATGATGTTAGCCAAATGATAAACAAGAGGCGATCAAACTTTACAGGAAAGTGGCGAACTATGCAATGGAAAATGGAGAGTTTTACAGGAGGTCAAAATCACACCCCTGGGCGAAGTGAAACCCATAAAGGTGTTTACGGGGCACATGAGGGCTCAAAAGCCGTACTTAGAAAGATTATACTATTAGGATACTACTGGCCAATAATGAAAAAAGATGTTTGCCAACATGTTCGCCATTGTAACATTTGCCAAAAATATGATCGGGTGCCCAGAAAAGCCTCCTCAGAGCTACAACCTTTAGATTTGGCTTGACTTTTCGCTCAATAGGGGATAGCCATTCTAGGAACTTTTCCTGTAACAATAGGGCAAAGAAAGTGTGTGGTAGTGGCAATTAATCACTTCACCAAATGGGTAGAAGCCGAAGCCCTCAGCACCATTACCCTAGCTCGGGTTATAAGCTTTTTCAGAAATAATGTGATATTTAGGTATATGGCGTGCCCCAAAAGATTATCACTGACAACAGAAAGCAATTTGACTCAAGAGTCTTCAGATCTTTTTGTGAAGACTCGAACATCAGATTCTATTTTACATCAATAGCTCATCCACAAACTAATGGCCTTAGCAAAGTCACCAACAGAACCATCCTGTAAGGCTTAAAAAAGAGGTTGCACGGGGAAAAGGCTAACTGGGCGGACGAACTAAACAGTGTATTATAGGCTTATAGAACTATACCTCGGTAAGCAACAGGGCGAGCCCTTTTCTCCTTAGTGTATGGAACTGAAGTAGTGGTGCCAGTAGAGATAGGCATATCCAGTAAAAGAACAAAAGCGTATGAAGAACTCGACATTAATGGGAGTCTAAAGATTAGCCTAGACTTGGCAGAGGAGCATAGAGAAGATGCTGTGATCCGAGCTAAAGCATACAAGCAAAGGGTGAGGAGAATACTTCAACAAGCAAGTTCAAAACAGGCAGTTTAGAGAGGGAGACAGGGTATAGTGAAAGGCAAAGATCACCAAAGGCTTGGTAGGCATGCGTAAACTAGGGCAAAACTAGGAAGGTCCCTATGAAGTTTCAAAGCAGTTAGGCTCGAGCACACACAAGCTGATGAAGATTGAGGGAGCTGAATTACCTCGGACGTGGAACACTGATAATCTAAAAAAGACATATTGTATTTCTAGTCAGTAATATGTAAAGTAACTTCATAATTATATTTAAATAATAATAAGACCTCAGGTTCTTTCACTTAATGTATCATGCCTTTCAAAGTCAAAAAGGGCACAATAATTAAGTTTTTCCTAAAGGATCTTACTTAAAAATATTTTCTCTTTTTAGCTTTCACATAGTTCGCCCATATGGCCTAAGTGGTCCTTTTCATGAAGTCTATAGCTCAGACATACCTAGTTCGTCCAGATGACCTAAGCGGTCCTTTTCATTAAGTCCATACCTCTGACATACCTAGTTCGCCCAGGTGACCAAAGCGATACTTTTGACTATGTTCATTAGCCCGGATATACTAAATTCGCCCGGTTGACCTAAGTGGTCCTCTTCACTAAGTCCATTAGCTCGGAAATACGTAATTGATCTATACGAAAGATTAAGTATATATGTGATATATAGAAGAAGAGCATTAGCTTAATTAAATACTTGGAAAAAAACACAACACTTAAACAAAGAGATAATAGCATCTTTCCTTCTCATTAAATCAAAAAGTATTATATAAGTTGTTACAAAGAGATCCTACAATAAAATAAGTACAAAAAGTTTGGGCCTATGCTACATCAGTATTTTGCCCCTCAGAAGATATAGCATGGATATCTGCACCCCCTTCTGGCCAAGGAGGCGAACCATCCGCGTTCGGATCCTGAGGTACGACATCACCCCCAGTTTCCTCGCCACCCCCATCTTCTTCACCTTACTTAGCTTCATTAGGGTAAATTTTGTTCACCCAGCTCTTGTCCACCTCAGGCTGCTTCACCCTCAGCTCGCTTATAATGTTCGTCCTTAAGCTCAAGCACGCCTTGCCAGATCATCCTCCTCAGGCCCTTCCTGATCCCGAAACCTCTGCAGCTCTTTTTCCATTTCCTGTACCTTGCTCTCAAGTTCTTTATTTTTGTTAAGCAGGTCCCAGTTCTCCTCTCTTAGTTTGCCTATATCAGCCTCCCAAGCAATAATCTCCGCCTTGTGTTGAGCCTCTTGTTCCCTCATGGAAACTTCAGCACTCTTCAGGGCATCCTCCATTTGATTTTTCTTCATTTCCATTTCAGTATAACTTTTCTTTAACTTGGTTATCCGAGAAAAGTGCATGTTGTTGGCATTTATAGCATGAAATAAGCATTGATTGATCATATCTCTTGTCGCCACATCATCCAGATGCTTAAAGTAGTGAGCGTCAGGAGGGGAAAGGTAGTTTCAAGCCGTCTCTCGGCTGGGCCCGTCCTCCTAAAGAGTGTAGTTTGCCCCATACTTGTGTAGGAGGTAGCCTCGAATATCCATCGACCTAGAAGGAATAAGAGGGGGAACAGGCACAAGCACTTCCCTCTATCTTTTTCTTGGAGGCTCGGATTGCGAACTTGAGGGAGGCAACTCGGAAGGAGTAGCCCCTACAACAGTGCCAGCTTTAGTTCGCTGAATATCGAGCACCATTGAAGGCATCTCTCTCTCTGAAAATTTAATGGCGGCCTTCTTTCTCATGGCTTCAGCGGCCATGGCCATTTTAGAGCTCTTAGCTTTTTGGTAGCCATTTCTGCATAAGAATAAGAAGAAACAATAAGAGATGTTAGTGTAAATGACAAAGGCGGAGCATTTAAGAATAAAATTTACTAGGGAAGGAGGGGTTAGGTCTTATCGGTCTGCTAAAAGACCAGGTCGGATAACCCTCGGCTATCACCTATCTTAGGTTAACAGACCCAAACCGCTTAGCCTTTATCAAATCCATACAAAGCCGATCATAAGGGGTAGGCGAGGCAGGAAGATGGCGAAGAGGATCCTCAGACCATTGGTTTGGCACCCCGAACCCTCTAAGTCGCCTAACTATGAAGTATTTGGACTTCCCATTTTTCAAGGAAGAAATTTTAGGTTTCCTGGCAGAGATATTGCAGTTGCGCTTCACCTGAAGAAAGTAGTGGGCCTCGTTAGGGTGAACTGAGAAGTGGTAAAGTTCCCAAACTATCCGAGCCAACACCACATATTCATCTTAGCGAGCCAACACCACATATTCATCTTAGCGAGCCAACACAATTGTCCCACACAAGAACCTTAAGCCTTTGGGATGTAATTGGCTGATAGTGATGTTGTAGTCGTTAAAAAACGATTTCAGAAGCTTGGACAAAGGAAACCGAACCCCATATCGCAAGCTTTCCTTTTGCATCATGATGGAATCTGTAACATCCCTTCCCGGTCCACCCGTTAACCCGAATGAACCGAGCCGAAACGCTATAATCTGGTTGAACTTATGTCTTGTCATGCTGATATCATCCTGTATGCTAAATATGAATACAAAACACTCCCAATTAAACTCCAAACTTCCAATATCTCCAAATAATCATCACAACACAATAACACTTTAAATATCTTTTCATAACTGTATAAATCCTCAATAGCATTTAATATCCAGCAATTAATTGCATTCATTATATATATAAAGTCTTCATGACCTAATCATACCAACTATAGTAAAATATTTCATATTCACTCATTTCATCAGTATTATTCTTATCTCCAAATACTTACACCAAAATAATTACATGCTTCACTTATATTTCCAATTACATAAGCTTTAACAAATGTAATAATTATACATGCCATAACTCTTAATACATGCCATAATTCTTAATTATATAACTCTCAATCTACTACTCCCAAATTAATCACTTCTGCTTTGATAGTACTCTTCAAGTCTTCAAGTAGCAACCACGATCTTCAACCTACGCGTGATAAAAAATCGACGCGCTGAGTATAAAACTCAGTGGTGCTCATAATTCACATACTTAACAAAGTATTATGGCAACTAACTTAAAATACAAATTGCATAAAAGCATTGAAAATCATAGATTCAGTAAATTTCAACATCAATGCATCTTTATAGCAAAGAATAAACTTCTAATTCACACCATAAATAATTTAGTTCTAATTATCTCATAACTCCTTTACATGAACCTTTAATCACACATATCATGATACTATCATGATCTTACCTGCTGTTCATTATGTTGTATGAATGAAATCAATAAACATGTAAGAATACATAACATTATATTTTCCTTGTCTTACTTGCTATTCATTATGCTGTATGACTTATGCACTTTTAGTCACATCATATAAGTTATGATTAATAACATCTCATAATTGTATGGCTCCTTAAGAATTAACTAAATAAACTTATTAGCATATATAGCATTATACTTTCATGATCTTACCTGATGTTCTTTATGCTGTATGAATTCTGCAACTTTGATTAAAACTCAGTGAATATCGCAACGAATAAAGAAACATATAAGCACATACATATGTAGAAATAAACATGTACTCACATATGGAATGTAAGCACACATATCATGATACTTTTATTATCATACTTGCTGCTCATTATACTATATGATTATGCACTTTGTAGTCAATATAACTGTATAGCTCCATAAGGTTATAGTGAAACCAACGTGATAAGAAAAACTGTATGAAACTGTATGCTTGGCTGCTATGGCCCTTATATAATCATATCCACTCAACGGCCTGTAGCCGGAGTACCAAACTGTATGGGGCGCAGATCTGCTATCCTTTGTCGCGACATAGCCTTATCTAAGTGGTTTCTACCTAACCTCAATGGAGCATATTAATGGTATGTCAATAGATAAAACAAAAGCATAGTAACTGTGTCATACTTTGCATGCTTGTGTTATGAAATTAACTGCTTCATAATTTCATAAATCGTACTGCGTACCTGTATGCTGATAGCCTCGCCAAGCGGGCAACTTGTGTCATGTTAGTTTCACATCATTTGCATGCTTGCATTTTATGTTTATACATGTGTTCATGTTGTCTTTTTGCTTTAAAATGATTGAAGGCATACAAGTTGAGAAAAGGAATACAATTGCATAGAATTCATAACTTCATACACCATAGTGTTTACCTCATTTCACATCATTTGCATGCTTGCATGTTGTTTTGATACATGTTCTCATGTTCTCTTTTTATTTTAAAATGATTGGAGGCATACAAATTGAGCAAAGGAATACAATTGCATTGAAAATGAAGTCCAAAAGAGCATCAGAACACAATTCGCGAGCGCGCCATGCAAAGTCGCGAGCGCGAGAAGTACATATGAGGGTCAGTGAGTTTACAGGCCAAATTCGCGAGTGCACAATGAAAGTTGCGAGCGCGAGAAGTGCAAAATGAGAGTCAGAGAGTTTACAGGCACAATTCGCAAGCGCGCAATGAAATTCGCTAGCGCGCGTCGTGTTTTCCAGCCTGCGCAGTCTGTACTATTTTGGTCATATCTCTCAATTTACAACTCCGATTTGGGTGATTCAAAAACCCATGGAAAGCTAACACATATAGGAACAAATAACTCTTCTATGACACTTCCTAATTCCATCATTAAATAGGGTCAAAATCAAGGTGAAGTCACTGGTTCTTTTTCCAGTAAAACCTGTGTCAGCATAAACTCACTATTTACTTCATTTATTCATTTCATCTCATGCTTTTTCACCATTTTCAGTCTTCTCACTCAACATTAAACAACATATTTTCTCATTATCAACACACCACACAAATTCTCATGCAAGGAAATTAATTAAACTAAAAGAGATAGCACACCTTCACTCCAAAAAGCTTAAGCTCTTCTTTTTAGCTTCCTTTTTCTTCTACCTTTGAGCTCACCTCTCCTATACATAAGAACTCTTATGAATACTCTAAAAATATCACCAAATGATTCAAGTATAAAATTCAAGAAGGTTTACTTACTTGGATAGAAGAGGAGTTGAATATAAGGCTTTAATCCCATGAAAATTGATGGAGAAAGGAAGGTGAACTAAGGTAAAGGAAGTAGATGAAGGAGATGAAGATGATGAAGGAGATGAAGAAGATAAAGATGAAAAAATGGGAAAGTGAAATGGAAGTCTCGGGTAGACTCCACAAATATCATGATTTTGTGTGAAAATTACCAAATGGTACCTCAAGTGTCACAATGGTACAACTCAATACCTCAACTTTATATTTTAGTGCAAGCAAGTCCTAATCCTTATACTTTGATCTTTTTGCTTCCTTCAAGTAAGTCCACTTATTTTCCTTATTTCAGTTACATCCCATTCTACCCCACTCTGGACTCTAATAGCTCGAACCGGGTTTTGGATCAGCCCGACTCGACTCGAAGCAACGACTCGATTCAATAGAAAAATGGGATGTTACAGAATCCTCATCCAATGGCTCGGTCACCCTCATATTTTCTAAAGGCCTAATCAACTTGTACTCTGGCATAATGTTGTAAGTAATTCATATGTCCAGCAGCTCACGCTCGTCAATGTCGGATGGAAAGTTAGCAATCCTAACAATCTCTTTTCTGCCTTTGGCCTCACCTACCTTAAGTCTAAGTCCTCAGCATGCACGTCACCAGACTGGTCGAGCAGGACTTGAACATCTTCATCCCTATGAGAGTCCATGACTCAAACCACTAGAAAAGAAAGAAGAAAGTATAAAAAGCTTACTTGGAGAAGTTAGAGAGAGCGAATTCTAGAGAGAGATGCTTTGATGATCGAAAAATGTGAAACAAATGAAGTAAGCTCGCTTATATAGGCCAGGCGAGGCACTGAAGAGTCCTCTTATTAAATGAAGTACTCTTTAAGTGCCCCCCCCCCCCCCCCCCCCCCCAAAAGATCAATGCATCGTTCTCCTTAAAATAAAGCCATCATTTTTTGACAACCCTCCCAAAGCAACATAATAAAAGCCTGTAAAAATAATAATATAAATAAATAATACATAAGTAATAAAATAAAGTACTCTTCAAGTGCCCCCACTAGTAATTTGGACATAAAATGACCAAATTACTAGTGGGCGACTACTATTAACATACAATAATAAAAAATATTAAAATAATAATACTAGACTTCTAAATGAACTCTAACTAATAGATAATGTAGAATTTGTGATCCTTATCCTAACACGACTATCCTAAATTCAATATATATACTCCAAATTTACCCCAACGACGGATTAATTTTCACGATCGACTACACCTCAAATTCTGAAAGCTTAACATACATGAATTAAAAATTAAAAATTACAAAAATTTACATATATGTGAATATGAAGCAATGAATAAAAAAATTTACAGTTTTCTATCATCTACTAAAAATATAATAAATTAAAAAAAATACATAAATAGATTAATAGTTAGCTTTTCTTTTTTTTCATCTCCATCAACACGATATTTCTCATTCCTGCATAATAAAGAGAAGAGAAATCACATGATGCACAGACAAAAAGAGAAGACCTATAAAAATTACAAAAAAAAAAAAAAAATGAAATGTAAAAAAAGAAAAATGATATCAAAGCATTAACATTATCTCAGTCAAAGAAAAAGAATTAACATTATTTGGATTAAAGTAAAGGAATTAACATTATTTGGATTGAAGTTGCAAAACAAAAAACCATACATATATACAAATAAAGAAATAAATAAAGAAAGCAATCAAAACTTAGGGAATTGAAAAACAACAAAAAATAAGTGAAAAACCATTTTGGAATAAAATAATTGGAAATGATTAATATGGAGATATATATATATATATATATATATATATATATATATATATATATATATATATATATATATATATATATAAAATTAAAAATTTTTTAAAATTTTAATTTCAAAATTCAAAAGTTTTAATTTTAAAATTCAAATGTTTTAAAATTAAAAATTTTCATTTCAAAATTCAAAAGAAATTCAAAATTTTAAAACTTTTAATTTTAAAATTCAAAATTTTTAAATCCTTAATTATTTAAAATTTTAAATATAGGTATATGTTAGATTAGATATAGGAAAATAAATGTTTAAAATTAATTAAAAAATTAAAAATTTGGAAAAAAGAAAAAAAAAATATTGAAAGAATAGAGTGCCCCGTAAGTTTTCTTGAAGATTTTGTTTTCTTCTGGATTATATATAGATATCAATGTGTTTTCTATTAGTATTTCTACCATGATTTCTCCTCATCCATATCTAATGTTTCTTTAGATAATATTTATATTAGTTTTGCCTTTTTGTTTTTACCTTGCTAAGACGAGCAAACAGTTTAAAATTTTATCCTACTTGATAATAAATCATAAAATACTATATTATATATTTATGGTATTAAGTTAAAAAAAAAAAAAAGAAAGAGAGGAAGAATGCCAAAGTGAAGATCTGCATTGCTCACTTGCACTTTAAGACAGAAATTAATGTATTATATATTTGAAATTGAACTTCTGATATTAACATTTAATTAAGAAAGCTAACTATAAAAGATCAGAAGTCTACTTCCTTTGAATTACATGCATGGATATGCTTTTGGGAGATTCTACCTTAAGTTTTAATCATTAATCATGTTCTTCCCCTCCTCTGGATAAACAAAAATGTTGAGGGACAACAAAATAGATAATAAATCTACATCAAAGTTCTTAACTCTAGTTACTTGTATGAAATGGAAAATAATTATCAAATAATTCAATTGATTTGAAGGAAAAAGAACCCAAAAAAAAAAAAAAAAATGCCTCTTCAAATTGGAATTAAATTAGAAATTGAAGAGACTAAAACAATGCTAATCAATTCATTATTTAAATTCACAATTTTTCATTAATAGAAATTGATAAGATTTTCTTTACTTGATAAGATTAATTTTAGTTGCAAATTAGTTACAAATTCAGTATTAAGTTTTGATTATTGCAAGTTGTTGGACCTAAGAAGGAAGTCTCCAATTAAACAAAGCAAAATAAAGAAAGATTAAGATGTTTGATTGAGCCAATTCAGGTAGCTATAGCTGATTTGTATCCAATATAGTTTATAAATGTTTGATAAGAATTTTAATTAGCAGTTGATAGTTGAGAGAAGTCTTGTATCAAATATAGTTTATAAATGTTTGATAAGAATTTTAATTAGCAGTTGATAGTTGAGAGAAGTCTCAATGAACTATTGATTCCATTAGCTACATCTTGAAATTTTTTCGATTGATTTATATTTATAATACGTTTGGATTCCATTAACTAATAAAATTAGATTTTTCAAATTATTTTTTTTTTCATTAATCTTATCATAGTTATTTAAAATAATAAATTTATTTTTAAAAATGCAAACTGATTTATACATTATTCAAGTCAAAATGCAATACATGGAAAATAAGATCAGGGTGAGAACATCCCCATTCTAAACGGTCGGACATAGAAACAACAATTTGAGCTAACATACGAACGCACTAATTGGCTGACCATATCACAGAACTAACCGAAAAAGATACATGCTCTTTTAATATAGCCTTACAATCTGAAATAATAGAACCCACATAAGGATTGTCCTATTTTGACAAACGCAAGGCTTGAACTATGATGGGTTTATTATTTGTGTTGAATAACCTATGAAAATGTGACTATTTTAGTCATATAATTTGGTATTTTTGATGGGTTTGTTGGTCTATGTGATTAAATAGATGCAGGTATTAGTTGACTCTATTTATTTGCCTTTTTGGGATAAAATCACTAAGTCAGAGGATGAGGAGCTGCTGGATTCTTTTTGGAAGATTTATTCAAAGGTTTTGAAGAATAGAGAGGATCATGAGATTTTATTTTGTTGGATTTGATTTGATTGTAAATATATTTTTCTCAGTTTCCTTTGAAATAGTCTTCTCTTCTCTTCTCTTCTATAAAAGGGAGAGATGGACTATTAGTTGGGATATCATAGTTTTGAGTTAATAATTCTTTTCTTTAGTTTGTAAGCTCGGAAATGGCCATACGTGGCTGAATTCTTTCAATTCCAGCTTAAGGTTTAATCAAGTGCTAGTTCTACCGAAGTGTTGTGAGAATTGTTCTTCTTTTTACTCATTTAACTCTTCAATATTTGCTTATCTCTTGCAATTAATGGTTTAGATGGATATTGTTGTTCTATTTAATTAAGTAAATGGCCAGTTATTTGATTAATTTAGAGTGACAGGTGCTAATTAATACAATCAAATCCGTAATTGTTTGATTGAGTTAACAATTTGTAGCAATTAATATAGCTTGTTTAGAGCCAGATTTTCAAGTTATATTAAAGGGATAAACAATCTTCTTGAATAGACTACACATGTTGTTTATTAGATTGAATTGGGTCTTTCTTATTCTTAATGCTACCAATATATTTTAATTTTAGGCGTGTGTCAAAATTAGTATTTGGTAAGGGATTAATCAAAGCGCGTTGTCTTGCTTATTCTGTTACTACGGAAAGACTGGGTTGTTTAAAGCATTTTTGGTAACCATAACCAATTTATTGATTATGTTAATGAGTCAATTTGAATTCAGTGATCAACACGTAGAACTAGTACAAGATTGACCTTGGCTAGAAATATTTCTCCAATTGAATTTCCCATTTTTAAATTACTATTTTTGCTAGATTCAATAATTTTTCCAATCCTCCCATTCATACTTCATTTTTATTTTCTGGTTTTAAAAATAATATTTTTAATTTCTAGTCTCTGTGGATTTCGACCTTACTCACCATTTTCTTCAAGTTCTTTAAATTGGTAGTGAGATTATTAATTTTGGCAGATTCGACACAGGCCAAATTTTGGCGCTGTTGCCGGGGACTAGAGTTAATTAATTATATTATTTTTTTTATGATCAGATCAGATAGTACAGGTGATCTCCAACACGATTTTGAAATCGAGAAAACTGCTAGACGATTGAGAAAAGAGGCAAAGCAGAAGAAACAGTTGTCTATAGCTGCTACAGTAACTCTGGAGCAAACAATTGATCCTGAAGTTCCTACAACTACTTCACACCCAGAAGAGACTTTTGTTCTTGAACTTTCTGAAAGTTCAGGTGGGTTTGAACCGGAAGAGGAGATGGCTGATCAGAGAACATTAAGGGAGTTGGCAACACCTCCAATTAATCAAACTCCTCTTTGCATCACATACCTAGCCTTGGAGGCTGCATTTGAGCTTAAATCAGGTTTGATCCAATTATTGCCCACTTTTAGAGGTTTGTTGGATGAAGATCCTCACAAACATTTAAAGGAATTTCATATTGTATGCTCTACCATGAAACCCCATGGAATTTCTGAGGAACAAATAAAATTAAGAGCTTTTCCTTTCTCTTTAGCCGATTCTGCCAAAGAGTGGTTATTTTATTTGCCATCCGGATCTATTACATCATGGACAGAAATGGTAAGAACTTTCTTAGATAAATTCTTTCTTGCTTCAAGGGCTGCCAGCATTAGAAGAGATATTTGTGGGAGTCGAAAAAAGAATAATGAAACTCTACATGAGTATTGGGAGAGATTTAAGAAAATGTGCGCAAGCTATCCGCAACATGGATTTTCTGATCAAGCCTTAATACAATATTTTTATGAAGGTTTATTACCTATGGAGAGGCAAATGATAGATGCAGCAAGTGGTGGAGCAATCGATAATAAAACTCCCCAAGCCGCAAGGGAATTGATTTCCACGATGGCTGCAAATTCTCAACAATTCGGGTCTCGCCATGAACCTTCGAGAAATATTAATGAGGTAAGTGTTTCTTCTCTTGAAAATAAAATTAATGATTTAACATCTTTGGTTCAGAATTTAGTTGTAGGAAAAGGGCAGCAAGTTAAAGCTTGTGGAATTTGCGCCTATACTGGACATCCTACAGACATGTGTCCAACTTTGCAAGATGAAAGTCAAGAACAAGCCAATGCAATGGGAAATTTTTTAGGTCCTCAACGGAAATATGATCCGTATTCAAACACCTATAATCCGGGCTGGCGAGACCATCCAAATTTGAGCTACGGAACAAAGCCGTCAAATTTTCCAAAATTTCAGAATAGGCAGTCATCACCTGATCATGGGTCTTCTAGTTCAGGTATGTCTCTTGAAGACATTGTTAAATCACTTGCTACTAACACTATGCAATTTCAGCAAGAGACACGAACTAGCATCTAAAATTTGGAGAACCAAGTTAGCCAATTAGCCACTTCATTGGGTAAGTTAGAGTCTCAAGGTAAATTACCTTCTCAAACTATTTTGAATCCTAAACAGAATGCAAATGCAATTACTTTGAGGAGTGGCAAGGAGTTGGAAATTCCAGCAGCAAAAAATTGTGTACGTGACTTGGTACCAGAGGAAGAAGTAGAGAAGGTCAAGCCAAACGATGGTGCGGAGTTGGAGAAGTCTGAATTCTGAAGATTCAGCCCCCTTTTCCTCAAAGATTTGCCAAGTCTAAGAGGGAAGAAGAAGAGAAAGAAATTCTTGACATATTCCGGAAAGTGGAAATCAATATTCCACTACTCGATGCTATCAAGAAAATACCCAGGTACGCAAAGTTTCTTAAGGAGTTGTGCACTAATAAAAAGAAATTATCTGGGTATATTGATGTGGGAGAAAATGTTTCTGCTGTGCTTCAAAGAAAATTACCCCAAAAATGCAAAGACAAAGGTATGTTTGCCATACCTTGTCAAATTGGTAATTTTGGGATTGATAGGGCTATGTGATTTAGGAGCATCAATAAATGTAATGCCTTATTCTATTTATTTGCAACTAAATGCTGGCCCTTTAATAGAAACTGAGATACTTATTGTTCTTGCCGATAGATCTATAGTTTACCCCAAAGGAGTGTTGGAAGATGTGTTAGTTCAGGTGAATAACTTAATATTTCTAGTAGATTTTTATATTATTGATATGGAGGATGATAAATCTTCTAATTCCTGTAATTTACTGCTTGGAAGACCCTTTCTTAGTACCGCTAGAACTAAGATAAATGTGTATGAGGGGACATTAACTATGGAATTTGATGGTGAGGTGATTAAATTTAATGTTTATGATGCCATGAAATTTCCCAATGATGTTTCTTCTGTTTGTGGCATAGATGTTATTGAACCATTGACTGAAAAAGTGCTTCATTTGAATGAAGAAGATAAGCTTAAGGTTGTGCTTTGCAATGACTTAAATTCAGAGAGCCTTGGAAAGCCTGAAGAAAAGTTTGTGATTGAAGAAGAATTGCATGAAGTGGTGCTTGCATTAAAAGCACAAGACCCTAAGGTAAGTGATGGACCTATAATTAATTTACCTAAATGTCACCATGCTCTTTTGCCTTCTGTTTTGCAGCCACCAAAATTGGAGCTTAAGCCGCTGCCCCAACAATTGAAGTATGTGTTTTTGGGTGAAGAAGAAACCCTTCCAGTGATTATTTCAAATAAACTCAAGAAGGAGGAGGAGGAGGTCCTTGTGAAGTATAAGAATGCTATAGGGTGGACTATTGCTGACATTAAAGGCATAAGTCCATCCATATGCATGCATAAAATTTTGCTTGAAGAAGATAACAGGCCAAGGAGAGAAGCACAGAGGCGTCTTAACCCACCTATGATGGAGGTTGTCAAGAAAGAAATCGTAAAGCTTTTGGATTCTGGTGTGATTTATCCAATTTCGGATAGCAAGTGGGTAAGCCCCATTCATGTTGTACCTAAGAAAACGGGCATTACTGTGGTAGAAAATCCCGATGGTGAGTTAGTTCCTACTCGAGTTCAAAATGGATGGCGTGTTTGTGTAGATTACAGGAAACTAAATGCAGCAACGAGGAAAGACCACTTTCGGCTGCCATTTATTGACCAGATGCTTGAAAGGTTAGCTGGTAGAACTCATTATTATTGTGTAGATGGATATTCAGGATTTTATCAAATTCCAGTTGCACCCGAAGATCAAGAAAAGACAACATTCACATGTCCATTTGGAACTTTTGCTTACCGACGAATGCCGTTTGGGCTTTGCAATGCCCCAGCAACGTTTCAACGGTGTATGGTAAGTATCTTTTCTGATTTTGTAGAGAACATTATAGAAGTTTTTATGGACGATTTTACTGTTTATGGAAATTCTTTTGATGAATGTTTAATAAATCTTGAAAAAGTTTTGGGAAGATGCTTAGAATCTAACCTTGTTCTTAATTATGAAAAATGTCATTTTATGGTTGATCAAGGGCTTATTTTAGGTCATATTGTTTCTTCTAGGGGTATAGAGGTAGATAAGACAAAAGTCGATGTTATAAAATCTTTACCTTACCCCGTAAGTGTACGGGAAGTTCGCTCTTTTCTTGGACATACAGGCTTTTATCGAAGATTTATCAAGGACTTCTCAAATATTGCTCAACCTTTATGTAAACTCTTGCAAAAGGATGTTGATTTTCAGTTTGATGAAGCCTGTAAGCAAGCATTTGACATATTGAAAGAGAAGTTGATCACAGCCCCTATTGTTCAAGCTCCAAACTGGAATTTTCCATTTGAGATAATGTGTGACGCTAGCAATCATGCTGTAGGGGCTGTTCTTGGGCAGAAAATTGGCAAGGAACCTCATGTTATTTATTATGCCTCAAGAACACTTGATAGTGCTCAAAGCAACTACTCCACAACGGAAAAAGAACTGTTAGCTATTGTATTTGCTTTAGAAAAATTCCATTCTTATTTGCTTTGCACTAAGGTTATTGTGTTTTCTGATCATGCAGCTCTGCAGTATTTGTTGAAGAAGAAAGAAGCTAAACCTAGGCTAATAAGATGGATCTTGTTACTACAAGAATTTGATGTAGAAATTAGAGATAAGAGGGGGTCTGAAAATTTGGTGGCAGACCATCTTAGCCGGGTACCTTTGACAGAGGAAACTCTACCTTTAAATGATGCATTTCCAGATGAGTATCTTTTCTCTTTAAGCAATAGTACTCCTTGGTTCGCTGACATTGTCAATTACTTAGTTACTAGATCATTGCCTGATGATTTAACTAAGCATGAAAAAGATAAAATTAAAAGTGATGCCAAATACTATGCTTGGGATGACCCTTATTTGTGGAAATATTGTTCAGATCAAATAATTAGAAGGTGTGTCACTAATGATGAGGTTGAGTCCATTCTTACATTTTGTCATTCTTATGCTTGTGGTGGTCATTTTGGACCTAAGAGAACAGCTCGTAAGGTTCTTGAATGTGGATTTTATTGGCCAACATTATTCCGTGATTCATATATTTTTTGTAAAGCTTGTGCTAATTGTCAAAGAACTGGAAATTTAGGACATAGAGATCAAATGCCCCTTAATCCTATTTTGATTTGTGAAATTTTTGATGTATGGGGTATAGACTTCATGGGTCCTTTTCCTACTTCTTTTGGTTACACTTACATATTGCTTGTTGTTGATTATGTTTCTAAGTGGGTAGAAGCTAAGGCTTGTCGAAATGATAATGCTAAAACTATTGTGGATTTTGTAAAGTCTAATATTTTTGCCAGGTTTGGAACTCCAAGAGCTATCATTAGCGATCGAGGGACACATTTTTGTAATAAGACAATGGAAGCTCTCTTCAAGAAATATGGGGTTACTCATCGAACTTCTACTGCCTACCATCCTCAGACAAGCGGGCAAGCGAAAGTATCGAATAGGGAAATTAAGTCAATTCTGGAGAAAACAGTGAGTCCAAATCAAAAGGATTGGAGTTTGCGTTTAGATGATGCTCTGTGGGCGTATCGCACAGCCTATAAAACACCTATAGGAATGTCTCCTTACCGAATGGTTTTTGGGAAACCATGCCATTTACCGGTGGAATTAGAACATCAAGCTTATTGGGCTATAAAGAAGTGCAATATGGACGTGGATGCTGTTGGAGAACATAGGAAGTTGCAATTACAGGAGCTGGAAGAGATTAGAAATGATGCTTATGAGAGTTCTCGGATTTACAAGGAGAAAACTAAGGCCTTTCATGATAATTCAATTTCAAGAAAGCAATTTTTAATTGGCCAGAAAGTTTTACTCTATCATTCAAGACTGAAATTGTTTCCAGGAAAGTTAAGGTCAAGATGGATTGGACCTTTTGTGGTTATCAATATTTTTCCTCATGGTGCAGTGGAAATTCAGAGTTTAGAGACTAATAAAATTTTTAAGGTTAATGGGCTCCAATTGAAACCATTCTATGAGGGATTTCGATCAGCAACAGAGGAAATATCATTGGAAATTCCTAAAGTTCAGGTTTGAAAGTAGGAAGTTTGAAAATAAAAGAGTAGATGAATAAAAAAATAATAAAGTTTCTTTTTGTTTTATTTTAATTTTATTTATTTATTTATTTATTTATTTTTAGTCATCTTCTTTAATAAAATGATCCAATTTGATTGTTTTTGGATGCAGAAGCCGTGATCTTTCCTTGGGAGAGTTTAATGGAATATGAAATTTTTATAGGCCTTATAAGCATCAAGTGTGGGCTTTTTCTTATTATATTATGTTCTCCTATTTTGTTTTTAACTCATATATACAACACGTGAGTAAGGTGAGAACAAAAGAAAAGAAAAGGAGAAGTGAATTTCATTCAGCCGACATTCCCAGACTCTCTCCTCCACGCGAAGCAGAGATCGTTTAGTCTCTATTCAGATCGCCCAACGCCAGCAAAAATAGAGCCCAATTAGTAGCTTCGGAGCCATTCCCTCTTCTTCTAGTCGCAGTGTTCGAAGGTTTTGTAGCCAATAGATGCGTCCCCTGTTTTGGTTTTAGATCACAAGTCCAGCAGTTCAGGTAAGTTTTCTTGGACATAATTTCAATTTCTGTTTTTATTTGCTTGGATTTGTGTTGGGTATTACATTGGGACAATGTAAATTAAGTGTGGGGGAGGGAATTTTGAGCTAGAAAAATCATTAATATGAAATAGGGTTCTAATTTTGCTGAAATTTGGGTTCAATTGCTAATTGTTTTGGTTAAATTTTGCTGGGTATTGTAATAATCAGCCGCAATTTTGTTGGGTCTTGTTAAAATGTGAGTAATTTGTTCTAATATTTGCTTGAATTTGATATTGATTTTGGATAGCTAAAATTCTGATGATTAGATCTTAACTTAGAACATCCCTTTGAATTCAATAGAAAAACCCTCTTAATTATTTAAGTAAAGTTAATTTGGTAGCTATTATCTCTTGTCCATTTAGAATAAATTATTGAATTTAGTTATTCTTTTTGACATAATATATGAGGCTTGAATGAATCATGGTTAAATTTCTGAATTGCTTGATCATAATTCACATCCATTGCTTTTCCAATTATTGTATAAATAGCTTGTGTATGGAGATGAGTCTGTGTGTGTTTACTTTTGAATTTAAGGTTACTAAATCAAAAAAAAAAAAAAAAGCAAGTAATTAAATTAAGACTTGAGCAGTCGAGGTACTCCGCTGTCCGAGTTTGGGCAAAGAGTAGTGTTAGTAGCCACTTGAGTTTGTGACTCCAAGTACCCGCAAGCGGGTTACCAATGATGACACACTCAGGCAATTGATAAATGTTCAAGCACAAAACAAAAAAAAAAATAAATAAATAAATAAAAGTTCAGCATTATTTGTTTTGTGTGTGATTGCAATGATTTTCTGTGACCAAGCTGTTTAACAAATAATTCTTTAAGCAATGGTTTAATTGATATGGACTTTAAATTGCATGTTTAAAATTACAAAGTTCAAGCCTAGTCTATTATGTTTGAAGGAATATAAATTCAATTCTTTACTCTCCATAGATTTCAGATTTGAATATTCAACTCAGCTTTACTTTTGTAATTAAGGTTGCTTTTCTAAAGATGTTCTTATAAGAGTTGTGAAGAGTTGGGTGAATTTCCTTTTGTGTAGATTGAGTTTTTCCTTGAGGACAAGCAAATATTAAGTGTGGGGGAATTTGATGGGTTTATTATTTGTGCTGAATAACCTATGAAAATGTGACTATTTTAGTCATATAATTTGGTATTTTTGATGGGTTTGTTGGTCTATGTGATTAAATAGATGCAGGTATTAGTTGACTCTATTTATTTGCCTTTTTGGGATAAAATCACTAAGTCAAAGGATGAGGAGCTGCTGGATTCTTTTTGGAAGATTTATTCAAAGGTTTTGAAGAATAGAGAGGATCATGAGATTTTATTTTGTTGGATTTGATTTGATTGTAAATATATTTTTCTCAGTTTCCTTTGAAATAGTCTTCTCTTCTCTTCTATAAAAGGGAGAGATGGGCTATTAGTTAGGATATCAGAGTTTTGAGTTAATAATTCTTTTCTTTAGTTTGTAAGCTTGGAAATGGCCATACGTGGCTGAATTCTTTCAATTCCAGCTTAAGGTTTAATCAAGTGCTAGTTCTACCGAAGTGTTGTGAGAATTGTTCTTCTTTTTACTCATTTAACCCTTCAATATTTGTTTATCTCTTGCAATTAATGGTTTAGATGGATATTGTTGTTCTATTTAATTAAGTAAAAGGCCAGTTATTTGATTAATTTAGAGTGACATGTGCTAGTTAATACAATCAAATTCGTAATTGTTTGATTGAGTTAACAATTTGTAGCAATTAATATAGCTTGTTTAGAGCCAGATTTTCAAGTTATATTAAAAGGATAAACAATCTTCTTGAATAGACTACACATGTTGTTTATTAGATTGAATTGGGTCTTTCTTATTCTTAATGCTACCAATATATTTTAATTTTAGGCGCGTGTCAAAATTAGTATTTGGTAAGGGATTAATCAAAGCGCGTTGTCTTGCTTATTCTGTTACTACGGAAAGACTGGGTTGTTTAAAGCATTTTTGGTAACCATAACCAATTTATTGATTATGTTAATGAGTCAATTTGAATTCAGTGATCAACACGAAGAACTAGTACAAGATTGACCTTGGCTGGAAATATTTCTCCAATTGAATTTCCCATTTTTAAATTACTATTTTTGCTAGATTCAATAATTTTTCCAATCCTCCCATTCATACTTCATTTTTATTTTCTGGTTTTAAAAATAATATTTTTAATCTCTAGTCTCTGTGGATTTCGACCTTACTCACCATTTTCTTCAAGTTCTTTAAATTGGTAGTGAGATTATTAATTTTGGCGGATTCGACACAGGCCAAACTACCTGTAGACAGTCCGTCTCGAAAACAATAGGACATAACAGTTGCCCAGCCTGCAACCAACTCAATGCTTCTCGGAAACTTAAAGCCTATGCGACTAGGGGATTATAGATACCTGTAGCTACACTGCATTTGCCCCTGTGGTTCCTGCTAAACTCATCACGCAGTAACCATCCCATACCTGCTTGTCGTGAACCATCCACCACGACAGCAGAATCGACACCGAATAGTCTCTGTACCCTTGTTATTAGCACTGAGAACAAAAGAGCGCAAAGGGTCTGGAACTATTAAATTTCTGGCATTTCAGTTCCAACATACTGTTAATATTTTTTTGTTATTTCCTTTTTTTTTTTTTACAGCATCAAATGGTGGAGTTAGTGGCTTATGTTAGTGGCTGTTTTTTAGCTCTTAGTTGCAGATTTTTCTTATTCAGTTTTTATTCACCTTATGAGTGGCATCTAAATAGGAAGTTTGTTATTTCCATTCTTGTATAAATTCTGCAGTATTCTTCAATGAAAGCCATGCTGGAATTCTCTATCAATTTCATAAGATTCAATCTGTAAACTCTATATTATTGTTTGTTTTAACAGTGGCATCAGAGCCTAGTTTATCTTACGGGACCAAACTACAACGAAAGTTTTTTTAATCCAAAACTCCAAATGGCATCCAGCAGCCAATCTTTAAACCCGCCTACCATCTTAACTAGTCAAAATTATCACATTTGGTCAGTGAAGATGCAAGCTTTTTTGGAAGCCTTTAATCTCTGGGAATCTGTAACAGAGGATAAACAAATTCCTGCTCTACCAGCAAACCCCACCTTAGCACAAATCAAATTCAACAGTGAAGAAAAAGTAAAGAAATCTAGAACCAAGTCAGTTATTCAAAATTCAGTAGCAGATTCTGTGTTCTACCGAATTATGGCTTGCAAAACTGCAAAGGAGGCTTGGGACAGGTTGAAGGAAGAATACCAAGGCAGTGGTAGAACACGTCAAATGCAAGTGTTGAACTTGAAAAGGGAATTTGAGTCATTGCACATGTTGGAGGATGAAACAATCAGTAAGTATGCCGATCGAATTTCTTTGATTGTTAATAACATAAGATTGCTTGGTGAAGATTTCTTAGAGACAAGAATTGTGGAGAAAGTTCTTGTGACTCTTCCAGAGAGGTTTGAATCCAAGATTTCTTCTCTTGAAGAGTCCAAGGACCTAAGTACGATTTCATTAGGTGAACTAATGAGTGCACTTCAAGCACAAGAGCAAAGAAGGAATATGAGGCAGGAGAGATTCATCGAAGGAGCTTTCTTTATGCAAAAGCAAAACTCTGGTAAGGGGAAACATCATCCCAACCAGAAAAATAAGGGCAAGCACGATGGTGGAAATAGCAGTGAAAGTTCAAAGAAATCGTTTCCTTCTTGCAGACATTGCAAAAAAAAAAAAAACAATGCATCTTGAGAAATATTGCTGGTGGAGGCCTGATGCTGTATGTTTTGTAAGCAGGTTGGGCATGTATCCAAAGTCTGCAAATCCAAAAACAAAGGCTCAAAACCTTCTCAAGCTCAAATGGCAGACGAAAATAATGCACAGGAGGAGCAACTTTTTTGCAGTTTCTTGCTTCTCAATGAATGACTTCTCAGATGCATGGCTTATCGACAGCGGCTGCACCCATCATTTGTGCAATGATGCAGAGATGTTCAGGACTCTTGATGATACCTACAAATCCAAAGTAAAGGTAGGAAATGGAGAATTCCTAGAAGTCAAAGAAAGAGGATCAGTGGCTGTCTTAACAAAATCAGGTATTTAAACCATTCCTGATGTTTTGTACATTCCTGATGTTTTGTACATTCCTGAAATTAGCTAAAATTTGTTAAGTGTTGGGCAAATGCTTGAAAAAAATTATTCACTTCTTTTTAAGGATCACAAATGATTTATTTTTTATCCTTCTGGAGTTGAATTATTTAGTGTGAACATGAAAAATAGAAGTTTTGTGGTAAATTGGGAGAAAGCATCTGAGCAAGCTTACACAAATGCTTCGCATTCAATTACAAACTTGTGGCATAAAAGGCTTGGACATTTCAATCAAACAACAATTGCTGAAATAAACAAGAAGGGTCTGGTGGAAGATATGTCTGAAATTTCCTATGATGCTCAAGTTTGTGAGATCTGTCAGCAAGGGAAGTAATCGAAGCTACCATCCGAACAAATTAGGCATGGAGAGCAAATCAGAAACTTTAACTCGTCCACACTGATGTGTGTGGTCCAATGATAACCAAGTCCTTGAGTGGCATTGAACATCAAATGACTGTACCTTCCACTCCGCAACAAAATAGGGTGTCTGAAAGGAAGAATAGGACAGTAATGGAGATGGCCAGGTGTCTTTTAATTGAGAAACAAATGTCAAACCAATTCTGGGCAGAGGCATTCAATACTTCTGTCTATTTATTAAATAGATTTCCCACAAAAGCTTTGCAAGACAAGACTCCTTATGAAGCTGGGTATGACCACAAGCCAACAGTACACCATATCAGAATCTTTGGGTGTATATGTTATTATCAAGTGTCTGAATCAAAAAGAAGCAAGACAGACAACAGGGCTGAAAAAGGCATTTTCATGGGCTATGGTTCATCGTGTAAAGGGTACAGAATTTTCTGCTTGAAAACTGAAAAAATAATTTTGAGCAGAGATGTAAAGTTTGATGAGGCTATTGTTTGGTGTTGGGAGAATCAAAAGGATACTCATGCTAATCTCTTTCCAAAAGAGCAACCTCAACTTGTAGCAGATGATTTGGTGGATGACTTGCCGGTGAGAGGTACAAAGTCCTTAGAGGACGTTTATGAAAGGTGTAGCTTGGTTGTCAATGAACCAACTAGCTACGCTGAAGCACAAGAATTTCAAGCATGGAGGAGAGCTATGCAAGCTAAATTAGAAATGATCAACCAGAATGAGACATGGCAGCTAGTTGATAGGCCAGCAAATCGCAAGGTGATTGGGTAAAGTGGGTCTTTAAGACCAAATTTAATTCTGATGGTTCAGTTTGTAAGCATAAAGCCAGATTGGTGGTGAAGGGATATGCACAACAATATAGTGTGGATTACCAAGAAACTTTTGCTCCAGTAGCAAGGTATGATACAATCAAACTCCTTCTTGCTTTTGTTGCTCACAATTCATGCCAAATTCACCAACTTGATGTCAAATCAGCATTTCTGAATGGGTTTCTCAATGAAGAGATTTTTGTAGAGCAACCTGATGGTTTTTTAATTCCTGGTAAAGAGGATCAAGTTTATCTTCTAAAGAAAACTTTGTATGGCTTAAAACAAGCTCCGAGAGCTTGGCACGAAAGGATGGACAATTATCTCATGCAACTTGGCTTTAGTAGAGGTCAAAGTGAAGCTACCTTGTATGTAAGAAAATACAGATGATGAGCTTTTAGTTGTTTCAATTTATGTTGATGACATGCTTGTGACAGGTAGCAAACTTGAACTTATTCAAAAGTTCAAGAATGAAATGGAGAAAGTCTTTTAGATGACTGATCTTGGAATCATGAAATACTTTCTTGGGATGGAGGTGCTGCAAACTAATGATGGTTTTTTTTATAAGTCAGCAGAAATACATTTCTGATATTTTATACAGGTTTAAAATGCAAGATTGCGAACTTGTAAGGACTCCAATTTCTACTGGTTTAAAGCTAGGCAAGGATGAAAATGCTGAAAAAGTATATGCAAACCTCTATAGAAGTTTAATTGGTAGTCTTCTGTACCTTACAGCTAGCAGACCTGACATTCTATTTGTTGTAAGTTTGCTCTCTAGGTTCATGCATTCACCTAGGGAAACCCACTTTACAGCTGCCAAAAGGGTGTTAAGGTATATAAAAGGAACTAGCACATTTGGGATGTTCTTTGCAGCAGTTGCAGGGGAGAGTTTGAAGTCCATTGGTTACTGTGACAACGATTGGGGTGGCTGTATTGAAGATTCAAGAAGCACTTTTGGATACTTATTTTCATTGGGCACAAGTTTTTTCAGTTGGAGCTCAAAAAAACAAGAAACTACAGCTCAATCAACAGCAGAAGCAGAGTACATTACTGCTGCCTCTGCTGTAAACCAGGCTATTTGGCTAAGGAAGATGCTAAATGATTTGCAGTGTGAGCAGACTGAAGCTACAAAGATCATGTGTGATAATATTTCAGCAGTTTCAATCTCCAAAAATCCAGTGTTCCATGGTCGAACTAAGCATATCAAAATTAAGTTTCATTTTATGAGAGAAGTTCAACAATCTAACGAAGTGCTACTTGTATATTGCTCATCTGAAAATCAGCTTGCAGACATTTTTACCAAGGCCATTCCTAAGGAGAGATTTGAACACTTGAGACAAAGAATTGGTGTTTGTCACTGAAATGCCAAGGAGGAGTGTTAGATTTCTGGCATTTCCTTGGCATTTCAGTTCCAGCATACTGTCAATATTTTTCTGTTATTTCCTTTTTTTTTTTTACAGCATCAAATGGTGGAGTCAGTGGCTGTTTTTTAGCTCTTAGTTGCAGATTTTTCTTATTCAGTTTTTATTCACCTTATGAGTGGCATCTAAATAGGAAGTTTGTTATTTCCATTCTTGTATAAATTTTGCAGTATTCTTCAATGAAAGTCATGCTGGAATTCTCTATCAATTTTATAAGATTCAATCCGTAAACTCTATATTTTTACCATCGCCAATCTTACGCAAACAACCATCCTTCAGAAGCGTTCACCCTTCCAGTATGCTTCTCCAGACGTAGCTAGGATTGTTCCCCAGTCGGCATTTAAAAGGTCAGAATCCCCAAAATATTTCGCTTTAAATAATAGCGCCACTAAGATATTTGGGTCACTCGAATTCTCATATAATCCCATCAAACAACTGAGAAGTTCCGCTGATCTGCCTCAACATACAGACCAGTGAAGTTACCAACATCCCGGAATGCTCTCTCCAAGCGACAGCCTGGAGGATAATTGTGCATCTATTCCATTCGGTGAGGGTTGACACCTTTTGGCACCTTACGTAGGATAATAAGGTTTTGTGAAAAATTCCATGGGCCTCCACTCAGCACCCTATTCCTATCCTTCTCATGCATAAACTGAAGGATAAAAGAATTATTGCCCAGCTCCTTCATTAATATGCCTCTCACTGGTCGCCAGACTGCTGCAAGAAAGCTAGGAAGTTCATTGTAAGATAAAAGAATTTAATAAGTATATTTTTATTTATATAACACCATAAAATAAAGAATAATATATTTACCTTAAAAATAGAAAAATATACATCATTCAATATGATATATAATAATAATTATACATTTTGTGGTCATTTTACGTTTTAATAATAATTGTTAATTTTACCAAATACCAATATTGATTAAGTAACTGCTACGAGCTATGAGTTATACGGTAGTATAAACTAAACGGGTCCACAGACCTATCATCCAGTCACCAATTATCTGAATGTGAAAGGTTCATGGAATCTGTTTTCACTCTAATCACAATTATGATATATGGGCTTAAGCCCAATTATTAAACAGAAAAAAAAATTTTGGTTTAAAAAAAAATTTATTTATTTGAATAGTCCCTTAAAGTCACTATTTTTTGCGGTCACCAATTTGGACACAACGCTTTAATTTCACATAAAATGATAGACTAATTTGTCGGTTGAAGTCATAAAAAATTAGGCCAATTTCACATCAAACTTTGAATAAGGGATCTTACTATATACAATTTGAATGAACTATATTCAGTCCCAGTTCCATCTACACCCAACTGAATCTCATCCATCATATAACATAAGCTTGTCA
This sequence comes from Jatropha curcas, assembly GCF_041381405.1. Classification (NCBI taxonomy): domain Eukaryota; kingdom Viridiplantae; phylum Streptophyta; class Magnoliopsida; order Malpighiales; family Euphorbiaceae; genus Jatropha; species Jatropha curcas. The sequence goes on from NC_143151.1 coordinate 25,865,135, forward strand.
GCCTTCTGGGATTGTTTTATATTTTCAATGATAAGAAGAAAAAAGTTTTTTTTTTTCATAAAAAAATTGATAAAAGAAAAGATGATAATCATATAATTAGCCGGTAAGTTCATTCCAAAAGTAGACTATTTGTAAGATTAGGAGTTTAAAACCTAAACCTAGCTCATGCATGGAAATATCCATAAATATCAAAATTAAAATTTTTTTTTTATATAGAATTAGAAAGCGTAAATTCTCTTTGAACTATAAAGTAGTAAGATTTTTAGCCTTCCAATAAATGTGCTTTTCGAATATTAAATTTTTATTTTTGCCTTTTATGGATATTGAGACTGTTTATCACTTCAAACTAACTCATTGTTGGGAAACTAAAATTTTGGTAATGAATAGGTTCTACAATGCCGTTAAGAAATGAATTTTAGATTAAATAAGTAGAACTTATATTGGAAACGTTTAGTGAGTAGATATTGAATCTAACATAATCTTATTATAAACTTACGCAATTCATAGACTTTAACATGAAAGTTGATATATAGGCCCACGTCCATACAGGATTATAAATTTTTTATATATGGCGATAAAAGACCATTGGACACCATTCTTTTTATAGGATGCATTAGTGTTTTTATGACTTGTATGAGATTCAATCTCCACTTTAATAATAATGATATAAGAAAAGATATTTGATACTTAGAATCGACAATTTTACATTATCAAGTAGTAAATAAATGGATTTGAAATGGATTTGGATAGTAATTTTATTATCCGTATTGAATTTAGGTTCAAGAACTCAGGCATCCCCTACTTGTTACTCGTTACCCGTTTAATTAATGTTTCAAAAATATTTAAAATAATTATTTTGTAAAAAGAAAATTATATATATTTAATTATAATTAATGTTATAATTATAATTAATATTTATATTATAGTTTTATTAGTCAACTAATAATTTTATACTTTTTACATATTTTTATTTTTAAAAAATAAAAAAAATTAATGCTAAACGGATATTTAAATGCATTCAAATATTTAAGTAGATAATTATAATTAGGTTTGGATATTAAATGTAAATTTCTAAATGAGTTTGGAACGGATTAGAGTACCTAATTTACGATCGAGCTCAGGTAGTGCATTTTAAGTGGATATCTAACTTGTTGCTATACTTATTTACACTAATGTTTTTTTAAAATGTGTAGAACTAAAAATATAAAGGTTCATGGATATCTTGTGCAAGTATAAAAAATAATAGCTTTTAATAAATGATGAATTTGGAAGCTCAATTAAACAATTAGAAACTATACAACAAATAATAGGTCCTTTGGCATCTAATTGATAATTACTTCTTTAATTGCGGAAATTTGAATATAAGATTTCTTATTCCCCATGATTTGAAAATAATACAGAAAGACCAATCATAATCATTAAGGAACAGAGAAATTATTGCGATTGCATTTTATGAGAATATAGCATGAAAATCAAGAATGTATTACTCTTAAGGTGAATTAGAGGAAAGATACCTTTACATAATAGGAAGTACAATTGGAAACTTCACTCTCCTGTTAAGAATACGGCAATGGATGCCAATATATATATTCAAAGGACAACTCGGTTGGTTTTATATAAACGGATTTCAACATTCATTCATTTATAAATTTATAAATTTACGTGTTTATAAGTTGATAAATTTTAATATGGCATCAGAATTTCATATTCAAATAGGCTGAGCATTAACCCCTTGATTGCAATAAATCAATTCCATAAAATTTTGTAAAATTTATTTATAAATTTAAATTTTGTGATTTATGCCTTACATGGCATTTTCAAATTTAAATTTCTTAATCATAACTTTAAGTTTGTTCTGCATAATACTTTCTTTTATTTTCATGCGATACATATTTTATTTTCAGGATACAAAATTTTAATAATATAAACAAATACCCTATTTTGTCATAAAATAATATTTTAAATAATAAAAAAATTCAAACCATGTAATATTTTCTCATAAGTTTAATCGAATTATTTACTCCAAAATTTGCAATTTCTCATAATTGAATGAATGTCATCTTTATTTTTTAACTAATTAGAATAAAGAATTAGACGTAATGGATATGTAGCTGGGTTGGATGGTAGGAGAGTCTCTTCAAACTATATTTTAGTAGATATAGTGGTATAAGACGAGCAGATGATAGCACACTCTTTGATAAACATGTAATTAAAAGAACCAAAAGATAAATGGATTGGCTTCCCAAATTTGAGGCTTCTACTAAGTAGTCATCATCCTAGTATTTCACGATGTTTTTTTTTTTTATTATTATTATATGCCACCATATATAGTTGCATTTAAGGATGCACATTTTTTCTTTTATGTTAAATAAGCCAACCTAATATAGTATTTTTGAAATGCTGGAAATTGACCAATAATATTAGGTCAAATCTGAACGGATACATTATGATTTACAAAAAAAAAAAAAAAAAAAAAAACCCCTAGCTTTATAATAATTCAATAAACTAACTTTAAAATCATAAGAGTAAAGAATCAAAATCACAACATTTATATTTACACTATCTTAACCAACATTTCATGTTATATACGTTTTTTATCTCTATATTTTATTGATTCTGTTCATCTATGTATTCAAGTTGAGATATTGGAGAAAATTCAAAAAAAGTAACATAACTTATTACAAGCAATGAGTTGCAATGAATATTTTTTTTTGCTCAAATAACAATTAGAGGTCGGAATTTGTCTTCATCTTAATTTAATAATCCCTATTGGTCTTATAGGATTCAATAATCTTTCTTACAGTGAATGCTATTATATTATATGTCAATTTTCCTCTCGTCGAGCATGTCTTACATGGTAACACTTGTAAATTGTAGCGTGCCAATGTACTAAATGCAAAATAAAGATGTATACAAACAATTTATCAAATTAAATGGCTATATTTTGATTCAATTCTTAGCGAGTAGATAAAATAGGACTTGCACTACAAGAAAACAAAACAAAACTTATTAAACAGAAACAAAATTGTGGTTTTAAAAAAAAAATTTATTTATTTGAATACTCCCTTAAAGTCACTATTTTTTGCGGTCACCAATTTGGACACAACGCTTTAATTTCACATAAAATGATAGACTAATTTGTTCGTTGAAGTCATAAAAAATTAGGCCAATTTCACATCAAACTTTGAATAAGGGATCTTACTATATACAATTTGAATGAACTATTTGGAGAACTATATTCAGTCCCAGTTCCATCTACACCCAACTGAATCTCATCCATCGTATAACATAAGCTTAGTTCTACAATGTCAGCCTTCTGGGATTGTTTTATATTTTCAATGATAAGAAGAAAAAAGTTTTTATTTCATAAAAAAATTGATAAAAGAAAAGATGATAATCATATAATTAGCCGGTAAGTTCATTCCAAAAGTAAACTATTTGTAAGATTAGGAGTTTAAAACCTAAACCTAGCTCGAGCATGGAAATATCCATAAACATCAAAATTTAATTTAATTTTTTTTTATATATATAGAATCAGAAGGCGTAAATTCTCTTTGAACTATAAAGTAGTAAGATTTTTAGCCTTCCAATAAATATGCTTTTCGAATATTAAATTTTTATTGTTGCTTTTATGGATATTGAGGTTGTTTATCACTTCAAACTAACTCATTGTCAGGAAACTAAAATTTTGGTAATGAATAGGTTCTACAATGCCATTAAGAAATGAATTTTAGATTAAATAAGTAGAATTTATATTGGAAACGTTTAGTGAGTAGATATTGAATCTAACATAATCTTATTATAAATTTATGCAATTCATAGACTTTAACATGAAAGTTGATATATAGGCCCACGTCCATACAGGATTGTAAATTTTTAATATACGGTGATAAAAGACCATTGGACACCATTCTTTTTATAGGATGCATTAGTGTTTTTATGACTTGTATGAGATTCAATCTCCACTTTAATAAACCATCTTACAGGTATCCGTGACTCGAACGGTGACTAGAAGGAAGAACCGAGGAATATGCATACTGTGTTTCTAGAATATTTCACTACACCATTTACGGCCACACCTATTCAGTCTGGTTCTGTTCTTGAGCACGTTAATTCTCGGGTCACTAAATCTGATAATGATAGTCTTATGGCCCCTTTTCTTGATGAGGAGTTTCGATTGGCGGTATTTCAAACACCCGGATAAAAGCCCTGGCCCTGATGGGTTCAATTCGTGTTTCTTTCAAAAATTTTGGCCAGTTGTGGGTTCAGATGTTACTACTAGCTGTAAGCGGTGGATTGCACACGGCTTTTTTCCTGATCTGGTGAATGAGACCAACATTGTGCTAATCCCAAAAATCGATAAACCTGAATTTGTGAAAGATCTGCGGCCAATTTCCCTATGTAATGTCTTATATAAGATTGTGGCAAAGGTCTTAGCTAATCGAATGAAGCATGTCCTGGGGAAAATTGTCTCCCCATCTCAGTCCGCTTTCGTACCTGGGAAGCTAATTACGGACAATGTAATTCTTGCTTTTGAAACAATACATTCTACGAAATGTCGTGGGAGGAGTCAAGAACAAACAATGGCTCTAAAGATTGATATCAGTAAGGCATATGACCGAGTTAACTGGTCTTATTTAGAAGCTATAATGACAAGAATTGGGTTCTGTGCCGAGTTTATTCAGCTGATTATGATGTGTGTTACATCGGTTAGGTATCACGTGCTTGTTAATGGTGAAATTGTTGGTCCTATTACTCCATCTCGCGAGTTAAGACAAGGGTGCCCTCTATCTCCGTACTTGTTTTTGCTTTATTCTGAGGGGCTTTCGACATTATTTATGCATGCAGAGGCTGTGGGGTCAATCCATGGGGGTCGAATTTGTAGAGCTGCTCCGAGGTTGTCTTGTAACGTCCCATTTTTCTATTGAATCGAGTCGTTGCTTAGAGTCGAGTCGGGCTGATCCAAAACCCGGTTCGATCCATTAGATTCTAGAGTGGGCTAGAATGGGATGTAATTGAAATAAGGAAAAGAAGTGGACTTACTTGAAGGAAACAAAAAGATCAAAGTATAAGGATTAGGACTTGATTTCACTAAAGTATAAAGTTGAGGTATTAAGTTGTACCATTTTGACACTTGAGGTACCATTTGGTAATTTTCATATAAAAATCAATGACATTCTAGAGACTACCCGTGGATTCCATTTCATTTTCATTTCTTCATCCTTATCTTCATCTTCTTCCTCTACTTTCCTCTTAAACTTTCCTTTCTCCATCACGTTTAATGGTGGTGAAGATTTTAATGGGAGTTAAACATTAATTCAACTTCTATTCTATCCAAGTAAGTAAACCTTCTTGAATTTCATACTTGAATCATTTGGTGATATTTTTAGATGATTCATAAAAATTCTCATGTATAGGAGAGGTGAGCTCAAGGTAGAAGAAAAAGGAAGCTAAGAAGAAGATTCCAAGCTTGTTAAGTGAAGGTGTGATATCTCTTTATATTTACCATTTTCTTTGCATGAGAAATTGTGTGGTGCGTTGTTAATGAGATAATATTGCTTCATGTTGAGTGGGAGGACTGGTAATGGTGAGAAAACAGGGGAGGAAGTGAATAAATGAAGTAAATATTGAGTTTATGTTGAAACAGGGCTTGCTGGAAATTTGACCAGTAACTTCATCTTGATTTTGACCCCATTTAATGATGGAATTAGGAAGTGTCATAGAAGCGTTATTTGTTCCTCTATGTGTTAGCTTTACATGGGTTTTTGAATCATTCAAATCAGAGTTGTATATTGAGAGATATGACCAAAAGAGTACAGACAGTGCAGGCTGGAAAACGCGACGCGCGCGCGAATTGCATGAAGAGCTCGCGACTGACTCTCATTTTGCACTGTACGCGCTCGCGACTTGCATTTACGCACTCGCGACTTGTGCTTGCAACCTCACTGCCTCTCATTTGGCACTTCTCACGCTCGCGACTTGCAAGTGCGCGCTCGCGACTTGGCCCTTGGCCTGTAAGCACTCGCGACCTTCATCGCGCGCTCGCGAATTTGGCCTGGGAACTCACTGTCTCTCATTTTGCACTGTACGCGCTCGCGACTTGCATTTACGCGCTCGCGACTTGTGCCGATAACACATACGCTCTCGCGACTTGTATTTACGCGCTCGCGACTTTCACCTGGAAACTCACTGACCTTCAGATGTGCATTACGCGCTCGCGACTTGTGTTTTCATGCACTTTTGGACTTCTTTTTCTATGCAATTGGATTCCTTTGCTCACTTTGTATGCCTCCAATCATTTTACAACAAAAATACAATATTAAATCATGTATCAAAACAACATGCAAGCATGCAAATGATGTGAAATGAGGTAAGCACAACTTGTAATTGTATTCTATGCAATTGTGAAATGATTTGAAATGGTGTATGAAATTATGAATTCTATGCAATTGTATTTCCTTTTCTCAACTTATATGTCTTCAACCATTTTAAAGCAAAAAGACAACATGAACACATGTATAAACACAAAATGCAAGCATGCAAATGGTGTGAAAATAACATGACACAAATATGTGAAAATAACATGACACAAGCATGCAAATTATGACACAGTTACTTTGCTTTTGTTTATCTATTGGCATTCCATTAATATGCTCCATTGAGGTTAGGTAGAAACCATGTAGATAAGGCTATGTCGCGACATAGAATAGCAGATCTGCCCCATACAGTTTGGTACTCCAGCTACAGGCCGTTGAGTGGATATGATTATACAGGCCATAGCAGCCAAGCATACAGTTTTATCCAGTTTCATACAGTTTTTCTTATCACTTCGGTTTCACTATAACCTTATAGAGCCATACAGATATCTTGACATAACATTGCATGAATCATACAGTATACTAAACAGCAAGAAAGATTATCAAGGTAAAATGAAAGTATCATGATATGTGTGCTTACATTCCATATGTGAGTACATGTTTATTTCTATATATGTATGTGCTTATATGTTTCTTTATTCATTGTGATATTCACTGAGTTTAATCAAAGTTGCAGAATTCATACAGCATAAAGAACATCAGGTAAGATCATGAAAGTATAATGCTATATATGCTTACAAGTTTATTTATTGAATCTTTAAGGAGCCATACAGTCATGAGATGTTATTAATCATAACTTATATGATGTGACTAAAAGTGCATAAGTCATACAGCATAATGAATAGCAAGTAAGACAATGAACATATACTGTTATGTATTCTTACATGTTTATTGATTTCATTCATACAACACAATGAACAGCAGGTAAGATCATGATAGAATCATAATGTGTGATTTAAGGTTCATGTAAAGGAGTTATGAGAAAATTAGAACTCAATTATTGATGTTTATGAATTAGAAGTTTATTCGTTGCTATAAAGAGACATTTATGTTGAAATTTACTGATTCTAGGAGTATCAATGCTTTATGAAACTTGTATTTTAAGTTAGTTGCCATCGCACGTTGTTTAGTATGTGAATTATGAGAACCACTGAGTTTTATACTCAGCGCGTCGATTTTTATCACGCGTAGGTTGAAGATCGTGGTTGGTACTTGAAAACTTGAGGAGTACGTTCAAAGCAGAAGTGACTAACTTGGTCATAGTAGATTGAGAGTTGTAATATTAAGAATTATGGCATGTATTAAGATTTATGGCATGTATAATTTTTCCATTTGTTAGAGCTTCTGTAATTGGAAATATAATTGAAGCATGTAATTATTTTGGTGTAAGTATTTGGAGGAAATGATTGAATATGAAATATTTTACTATAGTTGGTATGATTAGGTCATGAAGACTTGAGATAGATCATGAATGCCATTAATTGCTGAATATTAAATGCTATTGAGGATTTATACAGTTATGACTATCTATATAAAGTGTTGTTGTGTTATGATGATTAGTTGGAGATATTGGAAGTCTGATATTTTAATTGGGAGTGTTTTATATTCATATCTCGCATACAGGGTGATATCAGCATGACAGGATATAAGTTCAACCAGATTGTAGCGTCTCGGCTCGGTTCATTCGGGTTAACGGGTGGACCGGGAAGGGATGTTACATGTCTCACCTCTTATTTGCTAACGATAGTTTATTTTTCTTTAAAGCTAAGGCAGAAGAAGCTATAGCGGTTGCAATTATCTTAAGACAGTACGAAGCAGCATCAGGACAGGGTGTGAATTTGCAGAAATCAGGGATTTTTTTCAGCTCTAATGTGGAAGTCCTGGTTAAAGAGCCGATTATCAATATTTTGCAAGTCTCTCAACCCTTAAACCATGTTAGATACTTAGGACTTCCTTCCCTGGTTGGACGTAATAAGAAGGCGGTCTTTTCCTTTCTTCAAGATAGAATGAGAAAGACCATTTCTCGATGGAGCCACAGACTCCTTTCTAAGGCGAGAAAAGAAGTCATGATTAAAACTGTAGCTCAGGCGATTCCATCCTACTGAATGTGCGTGGATAAGACTATGGGCGGCCTTGGATTCAAATATCTCTATTCTTTTAACATTCCCCTAGTTGGTAAACAGATTTGGTGACTTGTCATCGAGCCAAATACTCTTTTATGTTCCGCTCTCAGAGCAAAATATTTTCCAGGGGGGAATGTTTTGGATGCGGCCTTTGGGCATAATCCCAGCCTTATATGGAGGAGCATGGTCTCGGCTAAGTCACTTCTAAAAAGAGGGTGTAGATGGAGAATTGGCAACGGTTCAAGCGTTAACATTTGGCATGACCTGTGGTTACCAAATGATAATGATTTTTACCCACATAGCCCTGTTGTTCCTGGTTCTGAGAACATGTCAGTTGGAAATCTAAGGATGTTTAATGATTGGAATGTAGATTTAATTGCCGGACTATTTCTCCTAGAGGAGGTGTCACATGTTCTATCCATCCCCTTTACTCGGGCTACCCAAGCAGATACACTAATATGAAACTTCTCTAGTTCAGGGAAGTACCTTGTTAAATCAGGATACAAACTTGTCTTGCCTAACTTTGTGGAACCTGAAGCAAATGTAACTTCGCCAATTTGAGCTAAATTATGGAAATTAGATTCCCCACCTAAGGTTAAGCACTGGCTGTGGCGAGCGTGCCGTAATATTCTACCAACGAAATCTATACTCTTTGGCAAGCGGATTATAGAGTATGACCATTGCCCTTTTGCGGTGAAATGGAGACAACAATGCACATGCTATTCCTTTGTGAGAAAGCTCGACTATGTTGGACTTTAACAGGGATTTCGTTAGATGGATCAGCCACTAGTTTTAATGATACTCTGTTGGGATTTATTGATCGGCACAGTGAAGAGCATTGCTTGTTATTCGGTGTGTTGTGCTACTTTCTTTGGTTGCTCACGGGATCTATTGGTAGGGTTCTGGTGGAAATAGATTGCCTGTGAGTGGTTCAAGCTGGTTTTGATTCTTATTCAGATTGGGCACCAGTGATAAAAGAGATTAAACAACTGCTTTCTCAAATATCATCTTGTGAATTGATTTGGGTTAGGAGGCAAGGCAACAAGCCTGCACATGCTCTTGCTCGTGTGGCATGTTCACATCCTTGTTTCCATCTATGGAACTTGACTCCCAATGTATTAAAGAACTTATTTCTCATGATTTATTATAACTATATTATCTTATTTACTATCAAAAAAAATCTCCACTTTAATAATAATGATATAAGAAAAGATAGTTGACACTTAGAATTGACAATTTTCCATGATCGGGTAGTAAATAAATGGATTTGAAACGGATTTGGATAGTAATTTTACTATCTGTATCGAATTTAGGTTCAAGAACTCAGGCATCCGCTATCCGCTACTCGTTACCCATTTAATTAATGTTTCAAAAATATTTAAAATAATTATTTTTTTAAAAGAAAATTATATATATTTAATTATAATTAATGTTATAATTATAAATTAATATTTATATTATAGTTTTATTAGTCAACTAATAATTTTATACTTTTTACATATTTTTATTTTTAAATAATAAAAAAATTTAATGCTAAATGGATATTTAAATGCATTCAAATATTTAAGCAGATAATTATAATTAGGTTTGGATATTAAATGTAAATTTCTAAATGAGTTCGGAATGGATTGAGTACCTAATTTACATTCGAGCACAGGTAGTGCATTTTAAGCGGATATCTAAAACTTGTTGCTATACTTATTTACACTAAATTTTTTTAAAATTTGTGGAACTAAAAATATAAAGGTTAATAGATATCTTGTGCAAGTATAAAAAATAATATCTTTTAATAAATGATCAATTTGGAAGCTCAATTAAACAATTAGAAACTATACAACAAATAATAGTCCTTTGGCATCTAATTGATAATTACTTCTTTAATTGCGGAAATTTGAATATAAGATTTCTTATTCCCCATGATTTGAAAATAATACAGAAAGAACAATCATAATCATTAAGGAACAACTAAATTATTGCGATTGCATTTTATGAGAATATAGCATGAAAATCAAGAATGTATTACTCTTAAGGTGAATTAGAGGAAAGATACCTTTACACAATAGGAAGTACAATTGGAAACTTCACTCTCCTGTTAAGAATGCGTCGATGGATGCCAATATATATATTCAAAGGACAACTCGGTTGGTTTTATATAGATGGATTTCAACATTCATTCATTTATAAATTTATAAATTTACGTGTTTATAAGTTGATAAATTTTAATATGGCATCAGAGCTTCATATTCAAATAGGCTGAGCATTAACCCCTTGATTGCAATAAATCAATTCCATAAAATTTTGTAAAATTTATTTATAAATTTAAATTTTGTGATTTACGCCTTACATGGCATTTTCAAATTTAAATTTCTTAATCATAACTTTAAGTTTGTTTTGCGTAATACTTTCTTTTGTTTTCACGTGATAGATATTTTATTTTCAGGATAGAAAATTTTAACAATATAAACACATACCCTATTTTGTCATAAAATAATATTTTAAATAATAAAAAAATTCAAACCATGTAATATTTTCTCATAAGTTTAATCGAATTATTTACTCCAAAATTTGCAATTTCTCATAATTGAATGAATGTCATCTTTATTTTTTAACTACTTATTAGAATAAAGAATTAGACGTAATGGATATGTAGCTGGGTTGGATGGTAGGAGAGTCTCTTCAAACTATATTTTAGTAGATATAGTGGTATAAGACGAGCAGATGATAGCACACTCTTTGATAAACATGGAATTAAAAGAACCAAAAGATAAATGGATTGGCTTCCCAAATTTGAGGCTTCTACTAAGTAGTCATCATCCTAGTATTTCACGCTGTTTTTTTTTTTATTATTATTATATGCCACCATATATAGTTGCATTTAAGGATGCACATTTTTTCTTTTATGTTAAATAAGCCAACCTAATATAGTATTTTTGAAATGCTGGAAATTGACGAATAATATTAGGTCAAATCTGAACGGATACATTATGATTTACAAAAAAAAAAAACCCTAGCTTTATAATAATTCAATAAACTAACTTTAAAATCATAAGAGTAAAGAATCAAAATCACAACATTTATATTTACACTATCTTAACCAACATTTCATGTTATATACGTTTTTTATCTCTATATTTTATTGATTCTGTTCATCTATGTATTCAAGTTGAGATATTGGAGAAAATTAAAAAAAGTAATATAACTTATTACAAAGCAATGAATTGCAATGAATATTTTTTTTTGCACAAATAAAAATTGGAGGTCAGAATTTGTCTTTATTGTTAATTTAATAATCTCTATTGGTCTTATATGATTCAATAATCTTTCTTAAAGTGAATGCTATTGTATTATATGTCAATTTTCCTCTCGTCCAGCATGTCTTTCTTGGTAACACTTGTAAATTGCAGCATGCCAATGTACTAAATGCAAAATAAAAATGTAAACAAAATATTTATCAAATCAAATGGCTATATTTTGATTCAATTCTTAGCGAGTAGATAAAATAGGACTTGCACTGCAAGAAAACAAAACAAAACTTATTAGGTAAGTTTCGCTTGATATGTTGGCCAAAATTGTCATATCTTCAAGTTTGTAATAAGTAGTAGGTATTTGAAAGGTAAAAATTTGTAACATGCATTTTGATAACAAAAGACCAGTTTTTCTACTTTGGACAACTAATAATTTTTAAGAATCCAACATTAATTAATCTTTCCATATCCAACAAATTTGGTGTTCTTTATGATAAAAAGGAGCACAAAATTTATGTAAGGACAGTTTCATTCTTTTCAACAGGCCTTGCATGCAAGTCAACAATAGTTGATAGATGACAAACATTAACCATACCTAACAACTATAATTGACCAGTATGTATTTCTACAACCATACCCTGTTGAAATCAATTAAGGACGAATCATATTTATAAAATAACCCAATATCAATGTTTTATTTTTACAAGATACTTTGAACTTATATATCAGCTCCAGCTTGGAGTGGTAGCAATAGCATCATCAAATGAAAATAATTGCAGGGTCATTCTCACTAGTAAGTAAAGTAAAACACAAACCAAGAGAGCCCTGGAGAAAAAAAAAAAAAAATTATAAAGCTATCCAACCTAGATTTTATAAGAAAAAAGCATGCGACAAGGGGAAAACACACTTCCATCCAATAGTATCACCTCAAAATTCTAAATGCAGATACATCAAAAGTAGTTGAAAGAAAAATACTGCATATCAAAAAGAATTGAAGACAGTCATCCCTCCCAAGGGTCATTGTTTTTCTCCTCCCAAAAGCCATTGTTTTTGGGTTAAAGGATTTAAGTATTCCTCCAATAGAACTTAGTTGCCTGTTCAATAGTGTTTGAACATAACAGGATTAATGTTTAACCAGTGGGGTACTTGACCATTAACATAACAAGTATTCCATTTACTTCTTATTTAGTTATTAATGGGGCTGCCTCATTTAATTGATGTTTAATTAAAAATATTTGTTATGGAAATTTCAAAGAAAAAGCGAAGGAAAAATGTGAAATGTTGATTCGACTAAAGTGGGGGAATGTTGTCGTTGCCATTTCTTTTTAATAGCTATGAAAATGATATTATTTTAGTTGTTTAACAAAGAAAATGAAGTTAAAATGATGGGTTTTAGCCCAAAGGAAGCTCCTAGCATTTTGTTGAGAAGTGCGTTCAATTGCCAAAAAGAGTTGTTATGTGATGTTTTCATATATGCTTTATTGGTCTCCAAATGAACTGCTCTCAATTGCAATGAGTACTCAAAACAGATGTAGACTAAAGGGAATGACTAATGTATTATTTGACCTTTTTTTTTTATCAGCAAAATTTAACTTTATTATTTTAAAATTTCAAGAAAAAACTTAACAAAACCCGAATAACTAAATCCAAGTCAATAGGCATCTCCAAAACACTTGAAATGTTAAGTTGAAAAAACTTAAACTAAATTACATCAAAACAAATAAATCTGACATAAAATACATATTCTTGGGATAAAAATCTAAAAATGCTTCTAGCAAAATACTTGTCGAATGCATAACAGAAATAGATAAAAATAACTCTACCAACAACTTAATAAAGTAATACCACCCTCAGCACATACTTCTCTAACGCCCAATCTGAACAAAATGAGTTGCAAGTCAGCTAACTTAAAACTTCAGCAGGTTAGCCAACAGGAAACTGACCTGAAAACACAAGTGCATACTAACATCCTAAAATATAGTACATCTTAAAAAGTTCAACGTATCTTTCCCGTATCTGTGTTGGACATTGACACCTCCAGAACATCTGTCAGACACTTTAAAAACCTTATCATATTATTTATTTTATTTTATTAATTTCGGACATTTTAAGGACATTGCAAAGCACACTTTAAGGACACTTCTAAAGATACTTTAGAGACACATTTGAAAATTATAATGCGAAATATTGTCGGAGATTAATTTGATTTTTTAAAAAGTATAGGAATTCTTTAAATTTTCAATTTATCTCTAATTGAGCTAGACATGCTATGATTTTCAATGTTGATGTTAATTTTGAGAATTTAACTAATTATATTGACATAAAAATTTATTTATTTATTTATTTTATGTTTATGGTTAATGATTAATGATTAATGATAAATAATTGTGTTTCTATTTGAATTATTAATAAATTATATTTATTTAGTATAGCGTGTCCTGAGTGTGTCGATGTCCTACTTTTTAAAAAATTATTATATCTTGTATCCGTGTTATGTCGTGTCCCGTGTCCGTGTCTGTACAACCTAGCTGACATCATGTATTGGCGGCCATAACTTGTTAATTATGTAAAAGAGTTGCCTAAATGTGGTAAAAAAAAAAAGTAAAGTTGCCTAAAGTTTATTAATACTAGTATTAAAATTCACGCGATGTGCGGAATAATATTAAAAAATGAAATAATCTTTTATAACACCATTCAAAAATAACTAAATTGTATGGTAAATTGATCATGAAATATATTACAAAATTGTATCTCATTGAGATATGCTGAAAAAGTTGCAGCGCTAAAACATGTCTTCTTAAGTATCTTGCAAAGCCTTTCATCAAGGTAGGGGTGTCAAAACGGGTTGGCATTTTGGGTTTGACACGGTTTTACCTAACACGGAACACAATTATGATCAACATGAATACGATACAAAAATTAGGCAGGTGACACGAATATGACACGTGTAGTCCGTCTAATATTATAAGCAGGTTAAGTAAGTCATAATAACCCGTATAATCCGCTTGATAACATAAGTAGGTTAAGTGGGTCGCGTTGACTTGTACATAACCCACTTAACCTCATATTTTTAAATTTTAACTTATTTAACTCAAATTATATTTAAAAATAAATTTTCATATATAGATTATTCAATATTCATAACTAAAATAAAAAAATTAATACATTAATAAAGTAGGGTTTTAGTTGAATATTTACATTTGACACTAAAATTACTTTTTTACCACCTACGGGTTGTGACTTAATTGGCAATGCAGGCTAGACATGTGGAAAGAGCTTTCAGGTTCGATCCTCACTAAACATAAATATAGGGAGGGGCGAAGATCCTTAATTGTGATTAAGCCTCGAGCCGGATTACGCGCTTTCTAGTAATAGGGTCTGGATACCGATAGTTTACATAAAAAAAATTACTTCTTTACCTTTAAATAAATAGGTCACTCCCCTAACCAGTATGTCGACCTGTGACACGATACATTTATATTCGTGTCATAAAATGGGTGATCCGTTCATGACACGAAATCATTTAACTTCAACTTAACCTTTTTATTTCGCATGTTAGGTGAATCATGACCTATTTTGACACTCTTACACCAAGGTATGGAATAGCAAAAGCCATCTATGGTATGACTTGCATCAAAAAATGCACACACACTATTAACGTAATTTTCAATAGTGATAATAATTTGTTATTTTTCTTTGCTACGGTGGATTATTTTATTTTTCTTTCTGTTTTTTTTTTTTTCAGAAGTGAAAAGGAGTTTGTTATTTTCTCCTTCATTGTCTCTCCATTGTTACAAAAATGGTAGTTAAATGAGAAGAAGAGTTTTTTCTATCTTTTTAATACAAATTAACGGCAAAATCTCTTAAAATTGATAGATGGACTAAATGGTTAGACAAGAACAAAAATTAAGGATGTATTCATTTATTTTAGAAAATGTAGGTCTTGACTAATATATTTGACTATTGTATAAGAATGTAATAATAATTTTCCCTAAAATATTATTGAAAAGTAGGAAATCCCCTCATAATAATAAGCCAAACCTCAAACTACACGTAGTAATTTAACCAAAAGAAATAATAATAAGACCTAGCCTCGTATCAATTCAGTAAACTAACTTTAAAATTATAACAGTAAACAATCAAAATCACAATTTTTACATTCTTACCATTTAATCAACTTTTCATGCTTTATACATTTTTTTACCTATATACTAAGATGTTCTATACATTTTGTCAAGCTATATATTTAAGTCTATTCCTCAATGTATCCGACTTATTTTTTTTGAATACTGAGATGTTGGATGAAATTAAAAATATATATATAACCAACTAAAGTAATGAATTATATGAAGACCTCATTTGAACCAATGTGATACAAATGAAAAAAGCAATTCAACATTAGCTTCTTTAGCTTTTTTATTTGATAATCTTTTTCAATATTTTTGAAATTGAAATCTTGCTTACAGTTTCCATAAAGTTATCCTAGCGAATAAAAGCAGATCTAGTGTAAAGCAACTAAATTCTAGAGAGGCAATCCAGTGAACATATATGTATTCAGTGATAAACAGTATCTAGAAAGTCAACCTAGTAAATTGAGAGATGCATCTAGTGGGAAGCAACCAACTATAAATTCTTTTTTGTAAATGGTAAATTTATTTAAATAGGTCTTTGGTAGCTTAATTGGTTAAAGCATTCTTTTAGTAAGCGGGAGGTCTTGAGTTTAACTTTCAATGAAATCAAATAAATATTTTACTTGTTATTTCTTTTTTGGATATTTTAATGAGTTTAACTTTCAACGAAATCAAATAAATATTTTACTTGTTATTTCTTTTTTGGATATTTCAAACTGTTTGCAAAGTTTCTAAATTTAGATATTTAAACAATTATTTTTTCCACAATAACCTTTTATGATTGGTTATTAAATGAAAAGCTTTTATTAATATCTTAATGAGTTAAGGGTAAAAATGGCAAATAAGTTTTGTTAACTAAATTATTAATATGCGTGTTTTGTTAAACCATGCAAACAAAATGGAACAAAGAGAGTATAATTTTATAATATAATCGTAATTGGTTAAATGTCTTTATGTGAAGACATAAATATCCCCTTCCATATAGAGGAATTTTATAATAAATAGAGCTTTCATAGCTCAGTTGGTTAGAGCACCCGTTTAGTAAGCGGGAGGTCTTGAGTTCAACTCTCAATGAAAGCATTAAAAAATATAATTTTATTAATTAAATTTTGTAAATATCCTTGTAAAGTATAACGATCTAATACATTAAAGAATTATATATTTTTAATTATTATTTGTGCTTTAAAGAAATAAAATATAAGTGTTAAGGTTGAAACATATTTTATCATTATTAAGTATTGTTCAATATCAAATATTAAATAAATATCTCTTAGAATATATATGTACAATTGTATAAATTATGTAGAAATCTTTAAATTATTTAAATTAAGAATTTTTACTTAATCAAATGAATTTTTGAAATCACATTAATATTTCATTTTCAACAGATTTCTCATATTAGATTTATTGAAACAAATTATCAATGTATATTTAAATTCATATCAATATTAGTACATATTTAGTAACATTTATGATAGTAGGAATTTATATTTAATCTGAAAAATATTTACTTCTTTAATTAATCTAATTATAATAGTTTATAACTAATTAAATTCATAACATTACAACATGTTATTTAATTTTATCAACTACATTAAATATCTCTACTTAATTGAATTAATTTTATAAATAATTTGTATTTATTCGAATCATTAACATTGGGTATTTTTATTTAATCAAATTTGTTAGTGAATTATACTTAATTTAATCAGATATGTTGCGTATCTATGCTTAAGTAAATTACTCTTGTCAAATTAAAATTAAAAATTTTTATTTAATCAAATTGATTAATGAATTATAATTAATTTGATTATTTACATTAATTTGATTATCCAGAACCGAAAGGCCAACAACAACAATAAAAATCTCATCAAATCCTTAGATAGAAATAATTTAGACCAAAGGACCTAAATGAATGAAACTTTTGTTTTTGTGCATTAGAAATTTAATGACCTCATAAAGTATTTCTAAAATGTAGGAAATCGGCTAATAATATAAAGTCAAACCTAAAGGGCATATAGTAATTTTACCCAAAAATGGTTCTACTCTAACCTTGTGTGAATACGATAAAGTAAATTTAAAGTCATAAAAGGAAAGAATAAAAATCACCATATTTACATTCTTACTGTTTTAACAACTTTTCATATTCTATACATCTTTTTTAGCTATATGTTCTATACATTCTGTGAAGCTATATATTCAAAAGCAGCTGCCATTCTGGCCAAGTGTTACTGTTTAAGGGTTTATTTCCTCCTCAATAATAATAATAAATAAATAAATAAATAAAAGCAGCTGCCATCTTGTTCATCTAAGTATTCAATTTTAGATATATTGGAGAAAATTAAAAACAATTACCATAAGTTACTACAAGCAAGCAAAGATAACTTGATTTTAGAGTACAATTAATACAATTTGCAAGATTGAAAATTTTTTTTTAATGGTTTAGCCTAGATAATAGGGACACAAATGCCACAAATTTGTAACTTTCATTCTGCCAAGAAAAAAAGTAAAAATTAGCCGTGACAAATTAACTTTTTGTGTTAACTAGAAAGTTTAATCTTTTCGGGTCATAGAGTGTAAATATTTTTCTTACATTTATGAGAATTGAAGTTTTTTATCACCTCAATCAATATCTTATTTGTTCATGAAAAACTAATTTAACAAACGTGAGCATTCTTTGTAAGATAAAAGAGCACAAAATTTCTGTAATAACAATTCTGTTCTTTTGAACATCCCTTTGCATGACAGTAAGTAGTACTGTCAAAACGGGCTTAAACCAATAGACAGCCTGTGATCGCCCGCAATTTATTCGAATATAGGCAAAAAAAATTGAGCCCCATTTTTTATCAAAGCCTGTGTAGGCCGAGCCAGACTGGTCTGCGGGGCCCGCATTAGAACAATATATAGATACATACTATTAAATTTTTTAAAATAAAAAGAAGAATAAGCATAATGGAAATCTCGTTGAATAAACTTCCAATGATCCTAGGTTTAATTCTTGGAGATGTTTTTTTCTTTTTTTCCACATCAATGCTCTTTGAATGGACATATAAAACCAATAAAAATTCAAAAAAAAAATAGTAAAATTAAAAAAAAAAAGAGATGAACTTTCAAAACGGATATGTTCGGACCCGTCCTCGGGCCCGCACAGGCCGGGCCGAACTTGAATAATAGAGGCCCATTTTAAACGAGTTTTTTTAGCTCGGCCCGTTTTGAGATCAAGCCTGTGCGGACCGGGCCGGACAGCTGGTTTTGATAGCTCTAGCAGTAAGTCTTAACTATACATAACAACTATAACTGAGTAAAAAAAATATATATATACTGCTATAAAAAGCAAAATCAACTACATATGGATCATGCACAAAATCTATATAAACTCAAAATAAATGTTATATATGAAAAACAGTATTATATTATATATTTTAAATTTTGTTAACTCATCTTAGTCATAAGTTCATGAAGATTCGTTGAACTTATCTATGGAAGCATCAAATCTAGTTGTAGCAATAGCATCATCAATGAAGGGGACCCTAATGAAAAATACCACAAAGCTACACAAATTTAATGAGATTTGCTTTAAAAATACGCTTCCAACCAACAGGAAAGTGCTACTTGGATTATTTTATTATTTTGATCTACATCAAAACCACAAACTATATTAACGACGTTATTCATTGAAAGGGGTTTGTGTTGAAAACAGTTTGGTTTACTAGTTAATGTACACGGGGATTTCACATTTGGTCGTGAGATCTGAGTCCTTTAATATCCTTAAATAATTTAGGAGGAAAAACAGGTAGGAAGTAGTTGAACTTCACTACTTGCAATTAGTTGTTTTTTTCTAAAAGAAAATGCAATTAGTCGTTATTGATGAAAGACTTTACTATTCTCCATCAATTTAGGAGGGAAAATGATAGGAAGTAGTTCAACATTGGCTGTTAAAAAAAAAAAAAAAAAAAAAAAAAAAACACAAAAGAAATACAGTCTATAAAAAATTTATGAAAGAGAGAGAAGAAGTAATATATATATATATATATAGAGAGAGAGAGAGAGAGAATTATTCACAGTTTTTTGAATTAGTCTCAATGTCTCTTTTTCAAGTCATATATTTCCAGCTTTAACACCAAAAGTGCATTTTTTAGGGTTGAGTTTCATTACCATTTTTTTCTAGGATGTCGAAAATCTTAGAGATATCTCAGGTGTACTCTGAAGTTTTCAACCTTTTATGATCATATCATCCATTTAAAAAAAAAAAAAAATCCATTGTTTTGCATATTAAACATTTAAAAATTTTGTTGATCATCCTTTGGTAAATCGTTCCTACAATTTTTTAGGTCACATGCCATGACTTTGTAGCGATATATCCCAATTTTTGTGATAAAGGGTATCTTTTCCGTGTTCAGAAGGTCCATCATGATCTCTGAAGGTTACCTGATACGGCATCTAGCAGAGAGCAAATTGTGTACCCTGCTATAGATATACCAACGGTAGATAATAATAATCTTTGGAGCATGCTTTATTTAGGTCACAATCGTCATTTGTCGTTGGGCTTCTCAACGAATACCACATTTGACTAACCGGGTCGGATATTTGAGAAGCTTGTCAACTTCTTTCTGGATGATCTTAACTCGATCTGGGGTGAATTTACTCTTTTTCTATTTCATGGGCTTAATGGAACGATCAATGTTGAAGTTCGTGCGTCACTATAGACGGATTTATGCCTGCGACTTTCTCAAGTGTAAATTTATGTTCCAGCTTGCTTGTCTTGTCCTTGTAAGGCATTACCCATCCTGATTCGTTTTTTTTCACCAATGTCAATAACCTGGACTGAATTCACAGGTTCAGGAGCTATCTTTCTTGAATTTTTCAAGCATTCCAATGACTAAAATCACTTTGGTTATGACCTTAGTGTTCTCCATATAGCAATTCTAAGCTGATTCTTGACATCCATAAGCATGTTACTGACAATACCATAATTGTTGAAGATGGGACGCCCAAGGATCGGGTTATATGATAATGAGATGTCTATCATAATGAACTCTTCATAAGTTTTCCTTTTCTATTACTCATCCCCCTAGGTTCAATAAACCTAGGGATGTAACTGTCTTGTCTCCCAGTCCTACCAGAGGAAAAGGAAATTTGTGAAATTTCTACTTTGCAAATCTCAATTTTAGTTCTACGTCCTATATAAGGTTAATGTGCACTCCTAGTACTAGCTAAAATCTGTCTAATCTGGAATTTATCCATTTGGATGGTGATGACCAGTGGATCACAGTGAAGTGAATGGATTTTGGAGTCACTTGAGCTGAAAGTTATAGGATTTTGGCATAGTTTAACATCCTTGACTATGGACAAGACTATCTCCTTTGGAGCATTTGAAGTGTTTATTTCGAGATTATGCTTCGTAGAAACAGAAAAGTCAGAAGCTTACAGCAACGTTGGTGTGGCGTGGGCAGTTTCAGTTTTGCGTACTTACAAAGGCTTTATTGTGGATTCTCGCTCACCGTTTGGGTAATTTTGGAATACTAAAAAATGAAGTTTTTAGATCAGCAGAATGGCCTTTGCACTTGGGAAAATGATCCAAATTTTTCTCTTGATCATCGTTATAGTGCTTTATCTTTCCAAATCACCAGCAGAACCGTTTACCCGATTCAATTGGAGCTCCGCAATACGAAAGAGCTCTTTTCAGCAGAATAGATTGGCAAGGGTAATGGAACTAATGTACAGGGTAAATTAGTTTTGGGCTCTGTAGTTGTTTCTGGCGGCGAGTGTTCTTGGAGAGAGGAAATCTCTGCCGGGTGAAGCTTTAAGAAGTAGAGGATAAGGATTCAGCTGGTAGAGCTCTTAAAATTGGAGCTTGAGGCTGTGGCTATGAGGGTAAAACTGGTTTAGACAAAGTATTATGAAAAACAAAGAAGATGCCAGGAATTTTCTTCTATTTTTTTAACCAAAATTTGCAATCTTTTTCCCACTCCTTTCCATCTTTCTTTTCCAATAATGTATTCAACCAAATAAGAAAGTGCTCCTACCTAGGGTGGCCACGGTTTCAGAACCAACAGTTCCTGTTTAAAAAGATCTAAAACCGGAACTGATTCGAAAATTTACGGTTCCAATTACAATTTAGAACCAAACGGTTACAATTTCGATTTTGATTTCTTAACGGTTCCAAATCAACAGTTCCAGTCTGTTCTCCGATTATTTATTCGGCATTATAAAATCAAAAGCTAGAAAAAAAATTTTTTTGTTGAAAATTTAAAATTTAAATATTTACGAAATAATTTTTAGAAAAAACTGAAAGAAAAAATAAAAAAAGGCTGAACCTAATTTATTTATTAAAAAAAAGGCTTGGAACCTTTTTTTTTTTTTAGAAAAAAGACATTATATAGTTGTTAAGAAGGTTAATTTGAAAATTTCACAAACATATTTGAAAAAATAAAAAAAGTTATTGAAACCGGGTGGAACCACTAGTTCTGACCAATTCTTAGAACCACCGGTTCACGGTTCCTCAAAAGTTTGAACCAAAACCAAACCATAGAGCCCCGGTTCCGGTTCTGATTCCCACCGATTCCGGTCCTAAAAACCGAAAAAAGGCCACCCCAACTCCTACCCCTTTCCATCCTCCTCCGCGTCGAAACAAAGAGTGTTAAACGTGCTGAACTATTAGTTCATTCACATGATAATAAAGATTTTATTCAGCTTAGAATTGAAACAATATCAAAATTAAAAAAAGTCATGTTCCGACTATTAGTTTTTAAATAATAAAATAGAATTTGCTTTTAGCTAACGCTTGAAAATATACATCATTTAATGCATTGAAGTTTATCAAACATAAAAAGTATATATTAAAAAAGTGAATTCTTTGTAAACCAAACCAAAATTTGGCATTTGATTCCAAGAATTGTATATAGTTACTAATTCCATAGTGAAATCCAAGAATTGTATATAGTTACTAATTCCATAGTGAAACAAAGATGGCCTGAGTAAACTATCACATTGATAAAGCAATGATTTCAACTAGAAAGGGTTTTCTTCACTTGTAGAATTCAAAATCTGTATCTGACTTCTTCACATTGGTTCGGTAACCTTTTTCAAAGTCCTTTGGCAGTATGACATACCTATTTTTTCGCACTGCATGCATGCCTGCTTCCTGACAAATAGCTGCAATCTGCAAAGAGCCATCCATTTAAAGAGCTACCAAGAGCATTGAATGCCAAATACGAGTTTGACCATCCAATATATACAAAGGAATTCGACTGTTAGAAGGATAACTACCAAGATTTTTTTGCACAAACAAATATTATACAGGAACAATAGGTCACTTGCAATTTTTCAACAAGCCATTGCATACCAGCCACTAATAGCTAATAACAAGCATTAAGGATACATCACAATTACAATTGATCAGCAGCCATGCATTTCTACAACCACTTGAAATATTGCTAACAATGCTATGCATAACCTGAAATTTAGTTGCATGTGTATTATCTTATATTCCACTTAATACTAGTCAAATTTTATAAGAAAACTAAGAAAAAGGTACTTTAACTTTTCGCATAATGTGTATCACAGGAGATCAAAAAGCACAAATTTTAGTTTCAATATCTAATCTGCTTTAACTCCTAATATCTTGACAGATGAGTTGGGTTGAATGAACCCCCAATAAAAAATCAAAATGCAAATCATACAACAAGATATTTAAGAAAATGGCTACTGTTATGAAAAACAAAACCTACTAACCTCAGCAGCACTAATTTTATCTGGCCGAGAAACATAATCCTCCAAGTCTACCTCATCGCCAAGATTCATTTTAGAGGTGCAAACCTGTACAAGAGGGAGGGAACCATTAAAACCCTTTTCTCATGTGCTGAAACATCAAAAGTTCCAAAGGCAAACAAATTATAAAGTAATAAGACAATAAAAATGGCATCAAACTCTTTAGAAAAGGTTCACACACAACGACTTCATGAATCTCCTAGTCTTCTGATGACCACTTGATTGTCACATACAACTATAAAGAAATACCTGGAAAACAAGCCTCTTTTGCCGTCTATCAGGCAATGGAAATTCAATTTTTCGGTCTAGCCTTCCAGGACGAAGGAGTGCAGGGTCCAAGGTGTCTGCCCGATTGGTTGCCATAATGACCTTAACATTCACCGTCTGATCAAACCCATCCATCTAAAGCAGAAGGCATATGAGTCAGGAAGCTGATTATGGATCATTTACAAAATCAATATCCAAACTTGATGTCAATGTTTTACACACAGAATCCAGAAGTATTGTGTTCTATACTCTGAAATTTTGTTAACTCATACCTGATTTAGAAGTTCCATCAAGATTCTTTGAACTTCTCTATCAGCTCCAGTTTGAGCATCAAATCTAGCAGTAGCAATAGCATCTACCTCATCAATGAAAATAATCGCAGGTGCATTCTCCTTAGCAAGGCGAAAGACATCACGAACCATGCGGGGTCCCTGCAGTTAAAAAAGATATTACAAAGCCATATAAACCTAGATTTGATTAAAGAAAAAAAAAATGAAGTCACCTGCTAACGGAAAATTACATTTCCAACCAATAATATCAATCCACAATTCCAAATGATTTCTGGATTCGAAATCACTTCAAAATAAAGAAAATTAACAAATTCCATCTATCCACCTTCCATCTTAAAAGGTTAAAACACTGATCCTCCATCACTACTAGGTTATTCATTGAATTTAACATTTAACCCTATAGTAAAGCTCCCGTTTAAGTCCTAAAAAATGTTGTTAAACGAGATGAGAGTCCTTGAGGGATCTCATATTACCATCACATACAAATGGAGAGAGAGTGAGAGCTCAGAGTTCCATACAAATAGGTCACTATTATTGAGACTCTAAAGTTAGACGCATAGTTTTCCTTTTACTGTATCATAAACACTTAAAAATGACTGAATGTTTAAAACATACCTCGCCCAAGTACTTCTGAACAAACTCAGAGCCAACAACTCTGATGAAGGCAGCAGTCGTATGATTAGCAACAGCCTTGGCAAGCATGGTTTTCCCAGTACCAGGGGGGCCATAAAGCAATACACCACGAGGGGGGTCTATTCCAATTTGTTTGTAAAGGTCATGGTGAGTAAGAGGCAGTTCCACTGCCTCACGAATTTCTTGCTTTTGAATATCACATCCTCCAATATCCTACCAAAACAAGAACAGTAGAAAACGTGAAATAATGTTGTTGATGGAATAGATAGTTAAAGAAAACACCCTAATTTCTCAAGAGCCAATTGCTCATCAAGTGAGTAAAGAAATTTTGAAATTACACAAGAGCAAGCAATTATCTTGGATTTGCTATTTTTACAAGTTCACAAATAGAGTCAAGAATAAAAACTGTCATTCCTCATTCAGGAAAAAAAAAAATAGTAGTTTCTAATAGCAGATACCACCAACAGAGAAGGCCAAAATAATACTAGTAATGATAACACCAACAGAAATAAATTCTAGAAAGCAGAAAATTTTCTATCTCAATACTAATTCCAGAAAATTAGAAAAACCTAATCGAACTCAATGAACATAAAAAGTAGACTGTATTTGGCCTCGAGAAACAAAAATCCTAATTCCGCAATCACCAGAATATTCAAATTGGAAATACTTAATAATACAGAAAACCCTAATTCAACTTAAAAACAGCACTTACATTGTAATTGACATCAGGTTTCTCGGATTGGCTGAGTAGAGAAATACTGGAATCAGCCTCAGGAGGCAAAACGTCGACAAGAGCATTAGAATGACGGTGCAGAGCGACAGAAGCAGAAGGCTTCAAAAGCTCTCTATTAATTGTGCTAAGGATTCTGACATAGTAATTGGACCCTGTAGTGGAGCCGACGATGCCATTGTTCTGGTCGATCATCTCCATAAATTGCCCAATCACAAGCGGCACCGATTGGATCCGCTTTACCTCTTCCTGCGCCCGGAGGAGCTCACGCTTCAAATTCTTTTGCTCGTCTTTGACATACTCTTCCTGTATGTCGATGAACTCTAGCTGACGTTGGAGGGACTTTAGACGGCTGTAGAGATCATCTTCGTCGGAGTTGGACTGGTCGGTTAAGGGTTGTTTGGGAATCGACGGCAGCGGTTCCAGTACAGGTTTGGGATCCAAAACCATTGCTGAAGACGCCATAACGAAGAATCGATATCGTTCACTTATGCTGACAATTCAAGAATCTATTTATAAGACGGTGTCTTTCGGGCTAAGCCAAGGCCCATATTCTAAATCTTATTCCCAATCCTATAATATAAAATCGGAATAAAGGCTAATTTTAATTTTTAAATTTATTTAGTGGGATTAAGAAAGTCAATTTAAATTTCTTTTTTTCAATTTAGCTCGTAATTTTTCATTGCACTTAATATATGAAAATTTTTTATAAATATTTATTAAAACTAAAGTTGGAACCCGCTATATAATTTGTTAAGAAAAATTAATTAAATATAGAATTGAGAAAATGGGCTAAATACTTTTTTTTTTTGCCCTGAAGAACTATCAACACTTTTCCTATTTGGCCCTTTTCTAAAATTTTGTTCTAGCATCCTCAACTTTGTTTCACCGCTAAACTCACTTCTTGTTCTTGTTTTAAGCATTATTAACACCAAAATTTCTTGCAGCAAAAATTAAACTTCTAGCCTCTCATCTAAAAAGGTCACCACCACCACCTTTAGAACTACTTGATCTAGAAACACTCGTATAATTAACAACCAAAGACTCACTCTTTTCTTCAAATCCATTAATAATATTTCTTTCATAACCACCTTTTTCTTCTTTTCTTGCTAAATACTTTTTCAATATTCCAAAATCCACTTTTTCTTTTTATCTCGACACAATTGCTCCTTTTAAGCAAGTAATTGACTTCCACAATTTTCTAACCAATTTTGGGTTTGGAATTTGACATTTCATTGTTTTTTGGGAGAATTACTATTACGTCCTTTGATTTTGGTCAAATACATGGAACAAAGAGTTTTCTTTTTTTCTTTCTTTTTTTTTTTTTTTTTTGTTGTCATGATTATTGAGAATTTTTTTGGATTCTGGTATACGCTTGATAATTTTTGTTGCTCATCATTGTCCCTCTTGCAACAGTTAATATGTAGGTGAGTTCTATATTTTTTAGCTTGTATCACTTTAGATTTTGGATTTTTTTAAAAACCCATTAGTATTTTTTTTGGCTTTGGATCTTTGATTCAATTTATTAGGGCTCGATCTGTTTTAATAGTATTTTTAGTATTGCTTGCATTTTTTTACAGTAACTGTGTTCCATTTCATAGAGTTTCAAATTTTACAAACATTTTCAAGCTTTTTCTTTTGGATTTGGTGATTTCAATTTGAGCTTCTTCCACTATGGTAAATATTTTTCTGATAGATTTTAATTAATCTTAATGCAACTTTTTGAGTTTTGAAAATATGAATTTGTTGTAGGATTTGATTAAGCTTAATTTTTGTGAGTTTTCATGTGTTTTAATTAACAGTGTAAGGATATTAACTTGTTCTTCAGCTGTTGTATTTAGAGGTGGAAGTTTGAGAAAGGTGTATTGTCTTTTTGCTTAGACTGTGTGATTGAGTTCTGATGTAAACGTTTCTATTTTTGTTTTGGTTTGCGTTTGAGATATGAGAGGTTAGAATTAATTTCGTATTGTAAAAATTTTCGGAAAAATAAAAATAAGAACACATAAATCTTTGCATGTTTAAAAAGTGATTCAGTCATCCCCAAGGTTATAATCCGTCCAATAATAAAATCCTTCTATCAATATTTTATCACTTTTGCAGTCAGTCAGACTAAAAATAAGTGGTCTATAGAGAGAGAATAAAAGAAAAAGATTGTTCATACCCTTAATGACATGGGTTCTAAACGTTAATCTATCTTAATTTCTTCAAATGATATATTGCGTTGAAGTTAGGGGATTAGGGTTTAGGAGAGCATTGTCCCATATCCATCTCAAGCTCTGCCGGTGACAGTGGATGGCCAGGATTTAGTAACATCTATTGCAATTGTGAAAGAAGGTAGGGATTCACATATTAGAAACTTCGAGGATCAGAAATAGGTTGCACTACTTTTGTCAAAATAATGTTTGTGGATCTTTTTTGGGTTGGTGCAAACACGTCGATTTTGGAGGAACAATGAATCTAAGGATTGAAATTGATTTTGCAAAAAGGGAGGAAAAAGAAGTGTCTAGTCTGAGAGACCTGGGAGATGAAGTAATTTTTTTGCAAACTGAAATTAGGAAGCTCGCGGGAAAGCTAGAGGGAGTAGATACGTTAGTTGTATACCTAAAGTTTTTTCTTCTCACCTGTATAATCTATGTAATGTTGTTGTTTATGTTAGTCGTGGTGTTGGTTGGCAATCTTAGATAGATTTATGTTGTACATGGCTTCTGATATTATTGATGGAATGTTTTGGTTTGGTTTAGGTGTAGGTTTTGTTGTAAAGGAAAAGGGATTGTATGGATTTATAATGAGGTATTTAGTAGTTTTATGTTCATGAAAATTTTATGGTACCTATCCTTTGTTGTTATCATGGAAAGATGAATATTGGTCATAAGACCTAAGTTTGTGTGGTAGAAAAATGACAACAAAATAGCAACAAAATGCCAAGAAAATGACAACAGAAAAATCAATTCTTGATGTTAAACCATAAACATATTTTCATGAAAGTAAATTTGAATGGAAATGCCTACAAAATAATCTATGATAAATAAAGATCAAACACTTTCATATAGAAGATTGTATCATCAATACCATATAATTTGGTACAAAATCATTAATACCATAATTTAGTATAAAATCATCAATACCATATAGTTTGGCACAAAATCAATTTAACATCAAAAGGACACCATAATCTTGTCCTTAATCAACACAGATTGCAAAATATCAACATGGACACAAAAATAACAAAAAGAATATCTATATGCTCCCTTAGCCATTGTTGTTCTTCTATGCCTGCGATAAAGAGTAGGATTACAGTTAGCACAACTCAAGTAAATGAGATAGACATCAAAAATTAAAAGCTTAGGTGTTGCCTTAAGTGAATTACTTACTCTAGCAATAGGGGGTGCCTTTTCACACATCCTCTTGTTATGGCCTAGTTGATTGCATATTCGTCATCAAATGGACCCAATCTTTGCTGTTTAGGTAGAAGGTCCAGCTTCTCCCTCTTGGAAGATTCTTCTTTGTTTAGGCTTACCTACTTTCCTCTTTGGATTTTGAGGGTAAATAACATCAGATTTTGATTGTGGTTCAAGGTCCAAGTTATACAATGGATGAATCACCCCTGCATATGCTTTCATATAAGTCTCAATGGTGAAAAATTCATGGCAAAAATCTTCAGTGTTGACCTTTTTGTAATCAATCCCCATACAAGGGTGCTTACAAGACAAGCCAGATATGTCCCAGCTCCACAACTATAAATTATTTTTCTTAAATCAACTCAGAACTTAAAGGGCCCTTCCATCACTTCAAACTCATCATCAATGCTCGGAATCATTCTACAGTGCCTATTATATTTTATCAATTTCCAAGAACTTGTTGGCACTTTGGAGTTATCCCTCGCTCCCCTGTGGCAGCCCTGGAATACCTTTTGTGTAATCTTACCATGCACTTTTTCCTCAAATTTTCAATTATCTTGATTATTGGTTGTGATCTTGATTTTCCAAGCCATGAGTTGAAGGATTCAGAATTATTGGTGATGTCATCACTTTCACAATCACATGCGAATGAGTGTCTTGCCCATTGGTGTAGTGGTATGTTCATAAGCCATGCATGGGGCTTACCATCCATCTTGTTCTCAATATTCTTCATGTAAACCTTGAACTCTTGAATATAAGTTGCCTTTGCTGCAGCCCAAAAATCCTTTCTAAAGACACCTCCAGGATATTGCTTTTTGAAGTTCATAAAAATGTGTTGGCAACAAAATCTGTGCCTTGAACTTAGGAACCATGTCTTTTACTGCATCTATTAAACCCTACAAAACATATTGCATAACTTTCATATTTAAAAGAAACATTAAAGCAAATGAAATTAAGCACAAAAGCAATAATAAAAAAGAAAAAAAAGAATTACATTACCTTTTGTCGGTCTGATATGAAAGTCTAAATTTGAGTACTACTCCCATCTCTAATGCATTGAGAAAGACAGTCTAAAAAAAATCTCCGTGTAGAGCTACATTCTGAGTCCACAATCGCCACAGTAAGTGGTAGGACTCTGCGATTACCATCAATACTCGCTGCACTTAAACTCACCCCACCAAAAGGCCTTTTTAAATGACACTCATCAAGGCCTATGAAAGGCCTACATCCATTTAGGAATCCAGTTTTCATGGATTCAAAACATATGAACAAACGACCAAAAACAATGGGCTCCTCCAACTGTTCCTAGGCTTGGGCTCAAATTTAATGAAAGTCCCAGGATTGTACCTCTGTACCTCCTCTAAGTACCTCTTGAGTTGCCTAAAACTCTGTTTATAAGACTCTTCTGCCTCTTCCCTAGCTTTATTCCTAGCTCAATTTAGTTGCCACTTCTATGGTTTAATACCCCCACTCTTTTATTAATTTGGATTGCATGAGATCATAACTAAGGTATGGATCACTCTCTAGTTCATCTTTAATTTCTTTACTAATCCATCCGCTTTAGCATCTGGATTTTTATTCCCAAGAGGTCTAATGCATTGATGATCTTCTTGAATTGTTCTAACCATGAATGTTGTGACCTTTACATGTTGCAATAACACTCAAGCCATCATTCTTGTGCCTCTTCAAAACATAACCACCTTTTATTGCATAGTCAGCTAGAACTTCTCTAAATGCTTTGACATCATCAAATGTCTGACAAATAAAGAACACAATATCCTAGCATCCATCTGCAATATAAGGATTAGCAACATATACTTGAAAGGATCATCATCAGCATCATTTCATCTATCATATTCATCACCATCTAAGTTCAAATTGCTTATGCAATCACTATCATCATCAGCCACAATTTCATCTTCAAAGTCCATCTGTCTCTTATCAGCCTGCATACTATGAGTCCCCTCATCATAATGGATAGTATCCTCTTCTACCTTATCATCAATGTTGCTACTGAATGCATAATCTTCATCATCACTGTCAGAATCTTCTTTTTTTTTTTTTTTTGTCATCTAATGGTGTGGTTGGAGTTGGATTTCTTTTTCTCAATATACCTATTTCTTTTATTTCTATCTTGCCTCTGTCTGCTGTTAGCGCCCTGTTTTCTGTGGATTGGGCCCTTTCTTGTGTTTGGGTTTCATTAACACCATGCCCCATATTGCAATTCTCACTCATTTCAGTATTAGGCCCATCTACTAAACCCACAAGCCCAATGTTTGTGTTTGACCCAACCACAATTTCACCCCTACCACCCATAAACCCCTTGCCTATGTTAGTTGCCTCCAATTCACACCCCTACCATTAACAAACCCCTTGCCTCTAAGCATGCTACTGTATCCATGTGATCCCCTGCTCCTCAAACCAACTCTTCCTCTCCTCCCAAATATGCCTCTACTAACAACCCTACCAATATCAACACCTCCAAAGTTGTCCCATATCACATCATTAGATATAATTGTTGGTGTTCTACGAGTAACACTACTCTATCCACACACCTCAACATTAGCATTGTCACTTTCAGGTACCATAACATCAACATCAACAGTGACATTCTTTGTATTAATACGTAAAGACACCATAATATTGTCTTTAAACTTTTGAAACATACTCAAAATATCAATATCCTTTTCAATCTTTAAATTTGCACCAGCGACTATTTTCAGAAACTCATCAGCAGGTATTTTAAATTGTCCATGTACACATTTAAGCAAAACTATATATAACAACTTATCTGGGTCAATGGGCTCAAGTGTTTTTGTCTCATTTATGTAGGTCATCTAAAGTGCATATGAATCAGGTAGCAACATCCTACATTTAACAGAGGAATCATCAATAGATGCTAATTTTTAACCAACATCATTGAACCCTAAATTCCCAATTTTATACCAACAATCAAAGTGTTATCGGCAATTACTTTTACAATTTTATTAACAAATATATCAATCTTTTCTCTCGTTTCTACTAAACTAGTCAAGAATAAGAAAAACATGGATAAAGTTGGCTCTTTTGCCTTCTTCAAGTTTATCTCATTTTCATGAGTATATCTCCTCTTTCTGTTGTTGATCTCCTCTTTATGATATCAATCTCTTTAAACACTCAAAAACCCTCATTTTTTTCAACCAAACACTCAATATCGACAACTGCTCTCTCTCCTTTTTCTTTGCTTTGGCATTGTTTGTAAGAGAGACTGCCCAATTTTCCCTCCAACGAAAGAGGCAAAGGGTTTTCCCTTTGAAACGAGGACATTTCGATCATTCCGTATGCAATTAATGGCAAAAGTGATAAAATATTGACAGAAGAATTTCATTATTGGATGGACTATAACTTTAGGAATTACTGAATCACTTTTTAAACATGCAAAAATTTATATGTCAATTTCATTATAACTTAGGGACCTATTTTATTTTTCCCAGCATTTTCTCTCACAACTAAAATAGACAGAAGGATGTAATTGTTGGACGAGAAGCAAGTTAGGGATATAATTTTATATTTTAGAAAAAGCACGGATCGAACAGTGTATTTTTCCAAAAAGGAGAAACGTAATAGCAATTAATTCTCCCTCTGTTTCTTTGATCATTTTCCATCAAGAATGAGATTTGACCAACAGTGTCTACATCAACAGTAAAAGAACTGCGATCGAAAAAGTTGTCGGAGCAAGAAGAAGAAGAAAGACTTTGGTCTCAAGACGATATGCACAATTCCAAATGAAAATATAATCTGGAAAATGTGTCTTGCACGAAAGATCAAATGACAAAATCCTATAATCTAGAAAAAAGGACCTTGACTTAAGTTGTCCACATAAAACAAGTCTATAACAGTATCAAGTATGCTGCAAACGCCTTCAACTTCATTAACCAAAATACAAACGAAACGAGAACACAACAGAAACTAACTACTTCCATTTTTTTTTTTTTTAATCGAAATAACACCTAATGTTAGAACATCCTTGTAATACAATGAAGGAAGAATTAACATAAAATCTGATATGATATTCTCTCGACATCCAAAATCTGTCTGTAGTCCTATCTGCTATCCAGGAATTTAGCCTCATAAACCTGGGGCACCTGCATTAACACTATTTTAGTTTGCAAAATATTCTCAGAGTGAATTGAAAAATGATAATGAAAATATATTACCATACCATATATGTTGCAGTAATCATCTTGCCAGCAAACCATCTTCCATGAAGCGCACGTTGTGCATTTATTGCAGCTTGTGTATTCTCAAATCGTAAATATACAAAACCAGCACTATTCCTGTTTGAAGAAGAAGGTCAATGCAACAATCAGAAGTAGTTGAAAGGCTTCCAAATTTGCAAACCCACAACAGCAAATAAATAGAGTGCTTACTTGTCCACGTAAATATGCTTCAAACTTCCAAATTTGGAGCACTCCTCTTGAACATCTTCTCTAATATCCAAATCAAAGTCCGGTTCCGTCTGCCAAAATATAATAAAGTTCAAGCAAAAACTAGGAAGAGTAAAAACTGAGGAAACCTCAAGATATGCAAATCAGGCAAATCAGTCCACCTCTAATTTAGGATCAAACATATTCTTCAATAATAAACATTCACTTGGGACACCAATCATATCCACAGAAGGAATTGCAGCAGCCGGATGTTGAATGCCTGCACCTGGAAGTCCAGGTAGACCAGGAACAGCACCTGCCATAAGAGGAGCAACAGCAGGAGAAACACCAGGTGCAGCTCCAAGAATTGGTGCTGCAGGTATGGCAAGGCCAGCACTTACAACAGGAGTTCCTATTGAACCAGCAATACTGCAAATTGAGGCTGAAGTTAGAACAGCCAGACAAACCATGAAAATGAAAAACAAAAATTATCTTCAGCAGAGGCAAACCTTGAGGCAGTGCCACTGCGATCCAACTTTTGCATCAGAATAGCTCGAGAACGTGCATTCAGAGCCTGAAATTTGAGCAAGATAGGGTTGGCTTCCGTGAGTTTGCTGACTGAGCAAAATGAATTTGAATGCAACAAAGTACATATAATTGGTATACGAGAATTTTAAATACTAACAATTTGAGGGCTGTTCATAATAAACATATTACACTCTCTTTAAATTCACCACATACGAAACAGGGGATTATTCTATTAACAAAGAACAGAGACACACCGTGACATTTAGCATAAGCAGTTATATACTATTGGCCAAGGCCAAGAACAAATTAGAGAGGAGTTACTAACCAAACCACCGCCTTCATCATCATCAAAATCGCCAGCATTTGTCCCACCATCTTGCATTCCTGTTTGGTCAGTAACAGTTGACACCTGAACATAAAATCAAAAAGCATATGAATTAACATAAAAGATAGCCCATTCTAAAACCCATCTACTAATGTAGGGAGCACAAAACTAGAAACAGAAAGAGAGGCAACCAACTTACCTTGATTGCCCGACCAGCAATCTCCACTTGTCCATTTAAATTTAAGGCATTCCTAGCATCTTCAAGACGTGCAAACTACAGTGAAACAAAATACAGGTACGATTTATTTTACAGAAATATTACCATTAAGCAGATGCTAAGTTTAATTAGGCAAGAGTTGGCAGCAGCTGAGAAAAATATTAACGAGGCTCCATTTGTTTTATATAAATATTTAATAATTTTTTTGGCATTTCAATTTCTTAGTGATTGGTCAGACAAAAAAAAGCATTCCCTCTCACAGTGCAAGCTAAGTCATTCTCTATGAGAATGTCTCAATTTCAACAATAAGGCTTTTCATAAACTTTTACAAACTTTTTAATAGAAAAAGCACACCCATGTTACACAACCATTATTCGTAGTATCAGACTATCACTAGGGAACAACCACCGTTTTCACCTTTTTCTATACCTTTCTCTTGTATTCAGCAATGAGAAGTATAGGGTCTAAACATTTTACTGTTCCTATTCTTAGGGGGAATATATATTTTCTATAGTAGCCTAAAAACAAAAGAATGAATCATTTCTCACAAAATATTTTTCTTCGAATACAAGTTTACAGTCAAGTTCTTTACTGTGAAAGGAAAGGAGCCAAAATTGTTGGATCATTCAACAAAGATTACGGAATCATTACATTTAAGGTAACTATGAAATTATGGTACTGCTATACAATCTTTTCCCTTGGATTTTCTTCTCTAAATCCATTTTTGTGATACTTTGTCAAGAAAACATGATGTTACTTAACTCACCTGAACAAAACCAAAGCCTTTGCAGTGCCCGGTATCATCAAGAGGCAATTGCACCAACTCCACAGTACCAAATGGTTCAAAAACCTGAAAAGTCGATGAAACTGTATTATGACGACAAGTTTTAACATTAATATAGAACTTCTATAAAAAAGATAGATCAGATACCAAACCAAATCAAACCCATCAAGCTTACGAAGAATGGAATAATTGATCTAATTCTAGGTCACAGAAAAAGTTATAAACTTTATAAACTATTTCCAGACAAATACAAGCAACTTCTCACCTGACGAAGTTGATCTTCTGTTATGTTGAAGTGCAAGTTGCCAACATACAACCTTCTAGCACCTCCAGAATATGAAGCAGCTCCTGCATTCACAGTTGTAGTAGACTGAACAAGATTCTTTTCAGCTTCTGAAGGTTTCACCATTACTGGTTGACCAAGAAGAGGCTGCCCAGAGAGTGCTATGGCCATAGGGACTGACATCACATCATAAAACTCTATATACCTGAAAAATAGACCAATTTTGGAGCAAGAAAAGCCAAAGAACAGAAGACATTCAACCAGAGAACAATACCCTACTGCAACCAATCTTCAATACAATCACATACAAGTCCAAAAGGATTATTACCGTGCACACTAATTCTAAAAGAAATCAAGACATTTTTGGGTCTAGCAATTCTCAATTCTGGGAGCCATAATTTTTCATTTGGAAAATCAATATCAAACTAAAGCAAGAATTTGAAATCAAATATATTTATATTAATCTGCAGAAGTTCCTATAATACACGATTCTTTTTCTGATGTTTTCCAAAATACGACCATTTTGTGAGTTGGCATAGCATTTATTACATTTTCTTACACTATGTGAAAACGAGCTGGTAACAAAAATATACCTGATATTTTAATTTAAAAAAATATGTGCCTTCATAAGATACAGTCAGCTCCCATCCTCCAACCCCACCCATCTCTCTCTCTCTCTCTCTCTCTCTCTCTCTCTCTCTCTCTCTCTCTTTTTGCGAACCTTCCTTGACTGGTCCGGCGAGAGAAAAATTTGTCATCTTTAACTATTCAAAGAATGTTCATGACAAACATAGAAAGATATGTGATTCATGAAGAGAGAGAGAGAGAGAGAGAGAGAAAGAGGGGATCAAGTGGGAGTGTCATGTGACAACACAATCTCTCTCCAATTATTTAATTAAAACAGTTTACAAGCATGCCCATGTCTAACTAAAGCCAAATTTTATATTAAAACAGTCCATAGGCACTTCTAGTTAACCAGAAATGCCAAGAGACTTGAAATCTACCTTCTCACTCCAACAGAATAGTAAGGCATTGAACTGGAAACTCTCAAAGATTTAGTGCTCTAAATGCCATTATCCAATACAAAATAAACCAACACAACAACCACCAAAAATGAGAAATAAACCTAGAGCTTGATCATATAGGAGCTCAAACAATAAATGAAACCAGGAAAGAGAAACATTTCATCAATTATTATTAATAAAAAAATCCAAGATTTGGTGGTTTTTTCAATTTGCTGGAACTTACCCAACTCCCTTTGAACGCCTTGAATTTCTATCCATTATGAGACGTACATCTCGAACCTGAAAAGATTGGAATAAGAATATTAGAAAGGTAGAACAAACTTTATTCTTGCATGCACAGAATGCAGAAACAAAGAATTAATTTTAATAGCAGTGAATTTGAACTTGACTTCAGCTTGCTTCTCCAAATATGGAGATATAAGCTTCATCAAAGCTCGTAGCATAGATCATCCATTCCTATAATTTAGATTCCACTAGACTTCACAAATACACTTGAAAACTTTTCACAATCTCAGAGCAGATGTGTTTACAGGTTATGTATATCAGAAATAACGTAGATCAAATTGTGATAGAAACTGTGAAATAAAACTTGTAAAAAAAATTATAGCTACCAACTAATGTGGAACCAACCTTGCCAGCCCTCGAGAAAAATTCATAGACATCTCTCTCATCCGCCTTCAGACATATCTGTAAAATTTTTTGACAAAATCATAAGTTGGCATTACAGATAGGGTATATAGAAAACCTAAGGCATGATGATGCAATTTAACTTTCAGCTCAAATAGATCTGTATTTACCTGATAAGCAAATACTGTTCTCTGATCCCGTTCTGGATCAGCTTCTGGCTCTGCAACTTCTTCCTTCTTTTCTTTATATCTTCTGCAATATAACGAAAATGAAAATCATTATCACAACTGTCTGACCAGTAGCAAAAATTACAACAAACAGTTTCAGTGGCAAAACAAGCCATGAATCAGGACACATTCATAAAATAATAATAATTTAAAGGCATGTCGCTCCTTCAAATGAAAGAACAACTTTTGTTTCATATTTTAAACAGGTTTGCTACATAGTACAATAAATAAAAGGCAGAAAAGAACAATCCCAAAATGGCATCAAAATTTCTCCACTATGAGTAAAAACGCCGAACCCTTGTAACATGGTCCTGCAGGGAACTACACAAAGTTAACATAACAGGACTGATGAATGTGTATGCTGAAATTTAATATATGTGACATTAAAATTTAATAAGAACCAACCTGGAGAATAATGAATGGCTAAGAGGAATGGAAAAATTGAGACCACATGGTCAAGTACATAATTCGAGTTCGAGTAACGAATCAATAAATTTGTACCTTCTATAAAAACATAATCTTAAAGGGAAACAGCATCATCAAGTTGTATCGATGGCAATACCAAAGCACCTATTTGCAATAGTTTAGAACCTGTTAACAACTTATATTCCATTTCAAGTAGTGTATCCCCAAAAAAAAAGCAAAAAACAAAAAGAAAGGCCATCACTATATAAAAGCATTCAGCTAATATTATTGACCACAGTTCATCACCAGTAAGAGAATTGCAAACTTATTAAAATTATGATTATGGTAATAAAAAAGTTAAGAAGAACGTATCTTTGATAGATGATAAGACAAACATATCACAGTAGTGCAACAGAAGAACAATAAGAGACACTGTCAAGCTACTCAAGATTGCAAGATAGGGAGTTGGCTAAGAGGCTGTTATGAGAAAGAAATTGGAGAGGGGAAGGGAACAGCTTAAAAATGAGGTAGCTCCAAAAACTTTCAACTGAAATTAGTTTCTTATTTAAATACAGAGTAGAGAGTAAAAGAACCGCCTAAAGAAATTGTGAAAAAGAAGACAATCACATAGACTGGACAAAAGAAAGGAGTTTCATTGGAGTAATGACGTGGCCAATAAAAATTTCTACAGATATTCTTTCAGAGAAGACAGCCTGAGGCCAACTTGAGAACAATTGCACACAAATTTTGAGTCCAGTGTAACAAGGAACGAAAAGTTAGGTAATCTAACACCCAACAAAAATCGGAGCGCACCACTTTTCGCCTAAAGCCTAAATCTTTAAGATAGCCAATCAATTATGAATAACATAATCTATTCATAAAAGCAGGGGAAAAATAGAGGCCAATCTTAGCCCACTGAACACTGATTTCCCCACAAGCATCAGAAGATGAAGAACTTCTCTTAAGCAAAGCCCCCACTCTCACCAGCATTTCTGCAACAGAATAAATATTGATTAAGCAACTAAGTTCAAAGGTGGTGGATAATGGAAACCACAGCATGGCATCACCATCCTGGAAAAACCTCAACACTGAATCCAATCTTGCAGTGCGAGGTTTTAGATGATTCCACAAAGTCTATGAAGAAACATTCATAACCCATGACCTGAGTTCCTGTGCCTGGCCCAATTGCCAGAAGGACCATCTGAAGATTGCTCTAGCACATCTGCGATTCCCAGAATCTAATGTTCAATATTCAGAATTTTCAATACATTCAATAGCACAAGTAACTATACGAAACTCAAGAGCTACTAGTGTTAAATTTCAGTCAAGTATAGTATAAACCTTTTAGAGTTGGAGAATTATACTCGATAAAAGAAACAGACAAAACAAAAGCCATGACAAAGAGAAGATGGATTATCTTCAAAATGTATTTTCCCATACAACATAAGGTTCATGATCCAAAAGCAATGGGCAAAAAATCGAGTAGAACTAATGTAACAGGACCCTAACAATAAGAAGCAAGCATCTCCATACGATGTTAGTTTCAAAGACATGAGTGACCAATACATAAACTTCTGCACGTAATCTCAGACTGATGATAAACTTCTACATCGCCACAGGAATGAATATTAGTCCATAATCCTAAAGCGTAAATTATTACCACCAAGTCAGAACTCATTAAGACTCATGCCATATACAATCATCTATATCAAAAAGAAAGAGTCCCCAACTTTCTTGTAACGACCATAGGACCATATTTAATGCCTAGATAGCTCACAAAGGTTACCCTGAGACACTAACAAAGATGTGAAAATCCGAAGAATCTAAAATCTAAAATGGTGAACTTTCAGCGGATTTTTTTTCTTTTTTGGCAGAAAAATACCCCGTACAAGAATATCCACCACCCTCATCTAAAATATTTGCAGAAGGCAAGAATCCCAATAAACATGTATCCCCCTCCAATAATGCAGAACAATGATAGATATACTGCAGGAAAAATAGAAATGCACAGCAGTTCACAAAGAACTCAGAACCAGAGACCCTAATTGAGAACCTTGGTAAAGAACTCTATCGTGCAAAAGAACCAAACAAAAAAAAAAAGTAACAATTTTCAAAAGAATAAATAAAAAACAGAAACCAAGAATCTAGTTCAGTATTCTAATTTGGATAGAGATCAATAAAAGTGGAAAAGTCATTAACCAAGTTATTAGAGTGCCAACTAGGTAGAGTTGAACGAAAACACTTATACTCCTTTCATGCTTCTCACTTATCCATTTGATACGTCAATCTCAGTTTTGTTTGTTATATATGTCTAAGAAAACTAGTTGCACATATCCCCAAACAACCCCAAATGAAAGGAAGGAAATCTCAAATAAGCTTAAAAATGAGGTTGCACGCAGAGCATGCATGCCAATTTCAGAGGAAGGGAAAGATATTGATATGAGACCCAGAGTAGAACACAAACATAGAATAAGAAAGAAGCAAATAAGGGACCAGCTGAATTTGAAAGACCACAGTTCAGGCACTCCACAAGTCCAAAAATTTAGAGAACACAGATGTCCTGATTGGTCTCGTACATCATCACAATATGGTGCAAATGCACTGCAGCGAGTTTCAATGTCCATAAGTTTTCTACACTACATGACATTACACGCTAACATCCGCAGGTTGCAACTAAAGATTATGGTGCATTATACATACAGCAATCTAGAGAAAAGCAGAGTACTACCAAACCAGACAAATGAAAAGAGAAAAACTAACTTTTTGGAGTTATGCTAGTAACAAT
This sequence comes from Jatropha curcas, assembly GCF_041381405.1. Taxonomy (NCBI): domain Eukaryota; kingdom Viridiplantae; phylum Streptophyta; class Magnoliopsida; order Malpighiales; family Euphorbiaceae; genus Jatropha; species Jatropha curcas. Next base: position 25,905,710 of record NC_143151.1, read on the forward strand.
GCATTTGGAGTGTATTATAGCAGGAATAGATACAAAATAAAAAATAAGGAATACCTGGTTTCTCGGTCCCATTCCCTAGGCTCCCTCTCCCTTTCTCTTTCTCTGTACTCCCTGTCCCGGCTCTTCTCTCTCTCCTTTTCATCCAATTCATCTCGATGCCTTTCTGATCTGCTCCTGCTCCGACGTGCTCTCTCCCTTTCCCTCTCCTTGTCCCTTTCCTTTTCACTATCACGATCCCGATCCTTCCTGTCACGTTCGCGTTCTCGCACCCGATCTCGATCTCTATCTCTGTCTCTGTCCCTCTCTTTCTCATTTCTCTCCTCCCTATCTTTGTCTCTCTCCTTATCCCTACCTCTATCTCTATCTCTACGTTCCCGGCTACTCCGATGTCGATCCCTCTCTCCATCTCTGGATCGCGAACGATGACGAGATGAACCCTTTTCTTTATGCCTGTCATGATCACGAGATTCATCTCCAGATTTTGAGCGCTTTGAGCGATGATGGTCATCATCACCATCATCCTTCTCACTGATCTTATGTTTCGAACTCCGGCTGCTTTCTTTCTCCCCTGTCTTCATGGAATCATCACCACCATTGGCAGTTTCCTTTGCCTTGTGAGCTTCAGGGTTTTCAACTGTTTTCTCCAGGTAGTCATATTCATCAAATTCCATTTTAACTATTGTCTATGAGGACAAACAGCCTTGCAAATAAAACTTATTACAGCTGCATCCAAAACAAACACATAAAAAATTAGCTACCCAAATTAAGGATATCAGTACATGGCATTCTGGAAGCTTTATATTATTTTCACCAGCTACAAACTAACAATTTTATACCCTTTAGTTGACTTTTAGGTTTTGCTCATCACCATAGAAAAACCAGATAGATAGAAAATGCAAACAAATAACTAAATAAGCTTAATTAGGATCAATATTTTACTTTTCAATATCGAAATTAACAGAAATTCATGAGTATGTGCATGCATATGTTATTTATTCCTCCACTTTTCTCAAGTCCTCAACAACTTCAGACATATAATAAGATACAATTTCATGAACGGAACATAATTTAAACAATAAGGTAAGATCCTAGAGGGACAGTAATTACATGTTATTTTAGTCTTAGTCATGCAACACATTTCAAATTCAGGTTTAAATGTATAGTAGTAAGCTTTGAGGAGCGCACACACAGATACATATTACCTTACTAATATCTCCTCCAAATTTTCATTCTAGCTTTACAAAACTTACAATGTTCATTAATATTATTGAAATCAACCTTACATTCACTCTAACTAAGAAAATAAAAAGGCTCAAGAAACAGAATAAAATATCCAAAAAAAGAAAAATAATATCTAATTATGAGATTATCCTCTAAATGGTAGTTAGTCCTAATCATTTTAACACACCAACTTCTACTGCAACACAAATTCTCCAAAGGCAGAGATGCGAAAGAAACTAGAAAAAAATAAAAGCAGTTAGGAGTAAAACAAATTAAAAAAGTCTATCATCTAATTCCTATCGAAGTTTGATACAGTCAAACACCAAAACAACTTAAAGACTCAACTATAGTATAGGTTCTTCTCCACCACCTCCTCCTCTTGACAAAACCATTAAGAAAACCACTACAAACGAGCTAACCCTAACTCACTGAACTACAGAGCCTAACATATATAACATACAGGTAACATAAAAGGTAAATCTATCTCCGACTGGAATGAATTAAACCATACGTGATTGAAATGTTAGCTAAAAAGATAAGAAGCAATTAATTCCAATTTCCTCCAATTTCTTGGTAACAAAACGGAAAGTGAGAATTCATACAGCGATGAGATTGAAAACAGTACCTATAAAACGAATTATTAGATGAAGATAGATAAAGAATAGCTGCTAAGTAACGAACAAAATGCGAAGATTCGGAGCAAAATCTTTTTCTCAAAGGCAGATTTTGGCTTTCGAAGTATCTCGCTCTCGCCAAGTTTCGCTCGCTAGGGCAAGTAAGATTATTGAGTTGGGATACCGTTTTATTGAGCGGTTACCGTAATGAGCCCATGTAGGATTGGATCGGGTTTCACCCCAAAACCCCCTTTTTTTTTTAAATTAATCCAAATCTTCAGTGATTGGGCCTAGCCCATGTCGGATTGGATCGGGTTTCAACCCAAAACCTTTAGAAGCAGTCCAACCAAAGCCAGATTTGAATGAGACACATATCATACATTGTGACTTTTTTTATTTTAGGGTTTATATTGTAAGTATGGTTGAATTTTCCTTTTTATTTTACTACTTTTCACAATTTTAGTGCAATTACACATTGAATCTTAGACTTTATTTGGATGAGATGGAATGGAAATGATTGAAAGTTTATTTATTGAAGTAAGATAAGATAAAGTAAGTAAGGTATCGCAATACTGCCTTTCACTCGTGATGAGGCTTGGAAGGCAGTCTTGGAAATGGGTTCTTAGAAGGCTTTCGGACATGATGGTATTCAACCTTTATTTTTTTTAAAAAAATATTGGGATATTGTTGGGGATGAGGTGGTAGCCTTTGTTTCTTATACTTTTTCTTCTGGCTCTATGCTTGCAGAGGTTGCTCATGGCTTTATAGTACTTATTCCGAAAATTCAAGCACCTGAGTTGATTTCTTAGTTTCATCATATTGCTCTTTGTAGTGTGTTGTATAAGGTAGTTATGAAGGTTCTTACTAATCAGTTGAAGTCTTATATTAGCAGTCTGATTAGTCCTTTCCAAAGTAGTTCTATCTAGGATCATACTACGATTGATAATGTGGTTATTACTCAAGAGTTGTTGCATACTTTTTCGCCGGTGTAAAAGCAAGGTTGGTCATTTTTCTTTTAAGGTTGATTTGGAAAAGCCTAGCGTAAATTGGGATTATCTAAGATTTACTTTGCTACTTTTGGTTTTCTGCTTTATGGGTGAATTTGATTATTAGTGTTCTTTCTCATTCTTCTTTGTCTATTCTTTAGAATGAGAGTCTTTCTGATCCCTTCTTACCCTCTTGAGGTTTGCGACAGAGTGACCTCTTTCTTCGTATCTTTTTATGCTTTGCATGGAAGGTCTTTCTTTGTTGATTCAGTTGCAGATTCTTTCTACAAAATGGATTTTTATCAGAGCTTCAAGTGGTGACCTTCCTATTAGTCATTTGTTATTTGTTGAAAGGCGCAAGAGTCTTTCCTATAATGTAGCCTATCAGTAGAAACTCTATCCTTGAATTGGATCTTATTATTTTTGGGAAAGCTACTTTAAAGCAAGGAAAGTTTGCTTGTGATGTATCGTGGGGTTTTTGTACTTGTAGCTAGCAAAGCTAATCTTGCCAAATCCAAAATTTTTTTTCTAAAGATTTCAACTGTTATTGGGGTGGTCTTTTACTTCAGATTTTGGGTAAGTATTTAGGGGTCCCACTTCTTCATGGGCATTTTACTGTTGCGCATTATAGCAGTATTATTCATAATGCTAAAACTCATCTTGCTACTTGGCGATCTAAATTGCTTAGCTCAGCAAACAAAGAAGTCCTTATTAAATCTTTTGTTTCTTCTTTACCTATTTATTCTATGCAGACAGTTTGGTTACCTGATGCTATTTGTGGTATGGTGGATAAATATTCGAGGAATTTTTATTGGGGCTCTCCTTCGACTCGTAAGCATATTCGTTGGGTTGGTTGGCATATGCTCATTAGGGCTAACAAATTTGGAGGCCGTGGTTTTAAAGGTACTCGTTTGCGTAATATTTTTATGTTAGGCAAGTTGGGTTGAAAGCTTTTTCTTAATGATTTGGCTCTCTGGGTTTAAGTTCTGCTTCATAAGTACTGTCGGGATGTTTCTTTTCCTCCTCTGCTTAAGTCGAATAGATCTAGCTTATGGTGGGGTATTGTTCGCAGTTTTAACATTCTTTCCTTTCATATTGCCTGGCGAATTGGTGATGGGCACCAAATCAATTTGTAGTTTGATAATTGGTAATTTGTGGGACTTTTGGTTGATTTGGTTGATGTTAATATTGTTGGGGACGAGCATTACCGTGTGCCTTCTATTATTCGAGATGTTTCTTTGGATTTTTCAGATTTGAGAACTTATTGATTCGAGACTATTAAGGTTTACGTTCAGGTTGTTCCTCTTGCTTTTGTGGTTTCTCTTTTTGATTTTGTGGTTTGAGGCTTCTCTTCTAATGGTTGATTATACGATATGTGCTGCTTACTCTACTCTTTTATTTGAGGACTTTTAGTTGGAGGATCTATTTGGTTCCTTTTTTTCTTTGTGGTTAAAGCATTTTATTTGGTTGATTGCTCATAGACGAACTCTTACAAATGAGTTTCGTTTCTCTCGTGGGATTTCTCATTCTAATTTGTGGTTTTTGTAATAAGGATGGTGATCTTTTTTGCATTTGTTTAGAGATTATCCGGTTACTAAACTTTGGTGGTAGCAATGGCAAGTACCTGTAGATGTTTTTTGTAATGGATGATATAGTTGTTTGTATTTTTCATAATCTTAATAATCATTCATTGGGTCTCTTGGGTTTTTCTTGGAAGCATTGGTTTTTAGCTAGCATTTGGTGGGTGTGAAAAGCACGTAATTTGCATATTTTTCAGTATGAGTTTTTTGTCTTCTTCTTAGATGACTCATTGTGATTTAAGGTATCTATGGACATTATGCTTTCAATCTCTTCTTCTCCGGTTAATGTTACTCACTAGGTTCATATTGGTTGGTCTCCACCTGCTGAGCGTTGGATGTGATAGCCTCGCAAAACGGGCAAATCTTATTATGTTATTTTTATATAAATTGCATGAATGCATGATTGTTTTTGTACATTTTACGTTTATTCGTGTTGTTTTTGTTTCAAAGTAAATTTCAGGAAAACAATTGGAGCAAAGATTTATTCTATACAAAAATAGGGCCAAAACAAGTTAAAAAATGGAAAGAATCCTTAATCCAGCTCTCGCGCCGCGAAGCAAGTCGCAACAAAGGAAAATGCCCAAGTCGCGAGCGCTACCAGAGGACGCGCGCGCAGCCCACACCCAGAAAAAAGTCGCGAGCGCGACATCCACCTACGCGGGCGCGACAAGCAGATTTGAGAGTCAGAAACAATTAGAGCAAAAGTCGCGAGCGCGCCTTCCATCTGCACGTGCGCGAGAATCACTTTTGAGAGGCAGAAGGTTTGCCAGCGAAAGTCGCGAGCTCGACTTCAAGATGCGCGAGCGCGAGAATCACTTCTAAAAGGCAGAAGCATCTGGAGAAGAAGTCGCGAGCGCGACCTTTACAAGCGCGAGCGCGAGTCGAGAGTTCCAGGAGACGTAATTGCTGCCTTTTCATCAGAAAAACATATCTTTTCATGCAAGGGTCGGGACTCTTCCCAAGAGAAGTCACCTCAAGCACCTCTTGGCCAACCAATCACTACCAAAACCACCATCACTCTCCTCCTCTATAAATAGCAATCAAAATGAAGCAAGAAAGGAGACAGATATAGAATTAATTCTTATTCAAAGTTAGATTCACAAAACACTTAGATTGTATTAGGAGAAGTGTGTTAGTAGTACTTAGAGTAAGATTGACAAAAGTCACTTGTTATTGATTGTGCCAAGAACACCAAGAAGTTCCTCGAGGTGTGACGCCCTCCGGAGGCTTGAGTTAGATTACTTCTTTCTCTTGTTTTATAGACTTGTTGTATGTTGTTCTTCATAACTCTTCTATGCAAAGCAGCAATTTTTAATTGGTAGTATTCAATAAAAAATTCTTTAAGTTATCTTTTGGTCTTTGTTTAATCAAAGTTACTAAATTGTATTTTCAGAAGGAAATAGTTTAGTAAAGATCAAAGAGATTTAATTCATTGAATTGAGTTTACATATGCACATTTCACTTAATTCTGCTGAAGTTAAATCTGTCTTATTAAAATAATCAAAGAATAAGAATTAGGTTTAATATTTAACAAGATAAGGTTTTTATTATATGTAGAAATACATATAATAGATAATATAATTCTATACTGAGAAGTTGAATTACAACTTACCATATGTGGTTAAAGAATTCTTTATTGCATGTTACAAGCTTTTGAATAGAAAAGGGAAAATCCTGTGCACAATTAATTATTCTACGTATTTTACTACACACTTGTCTTTATGATTAATTCTTCTAAGTATTTGACTATACACTTGTCTTTTAATTTAATTAAATACTAGCCTTAGCATAAAAAGAAATCAATCACTTTTGTATGTGTATTTCTGTAAACACATTATTAAGAATAAAGTAGCAAGTGGACTCAACCCGTTCCTCGTGGGATCGATCTTTTATTACTACGTTGCGATCCGTATACTTGCGGAAACTCAAACGAGACGCAACAAGTTTTTGGCGCCGTTGCCGGGGAGCGGTGTTCTGTCATTTAACGAAATATTCTTATATGTGATTGGCAGTTTATTTTAATTAAGATACATACTTATAGTTGATTCAAAATTTTGCAGGAACACATAGTTTACATAACTCATATGCCAAGTACCAGATCTTCAAACAGTGAATTGGAGGATTATCAACCTGAGATTGAACAATTTCTTTCACAACGAAAAAAGAAGAAGAAAAGAAGAAATTCAAGAATCATGGGTGATGGAAATCCGCCACAGAGGTTGATGGACTTTGTGACTCCAAGTTTAAATGGTTCACAAAAGGGAGTAGTACGTCCACCGGTAAATGCTAACCAGTTTGAGATTAAACCTGCTTTATTACAAATGCTCCAAAATAGTGTTCAGTTCTACGGATTACCAAATGAGGATCCTAACTCGCATATAGCCAGTTTTCTTGAGATCTGTGATACATTCAAGATGAATTCAGTACCAGCAGATGCTATCAAGTTACGTCTATTTCCTTTCACATTAAAAGACAAGGCAAAAGCTTGGTTGAATTCATTACCACCAAACTCTATCACTACTTGGGAAGAACTAGCCCAAGCCTTCCTATCTAAGTATTTCCCACTAGCAAAAACCGCTAGGCTTATCAAAGAAATAACCTCATTTACTCAACATGAAAATGAATCCCTATATGAGGCATGGGATCGCTATAAAGAGCTCCAACGAGTTTGCCCACACCATGGCCTTCCCCAAAATATATTGATTCAAACCTTCTACAATGGGGTGACACCTTCTACAAGAGGAACTATAGATGCCATGGCAGGAGGATCATTAATGAAGAAGAGTACTAATGATGCAATTGAGTTACTAGAAGAGATGGCCAACAATAATAGCATATGGCCAACTGAAAGGGCTCAGGTAAGTCATTCTACTACTAATAATGAGTCTTCATCTTCTTCAAAGGATTCAGTAAAGAAAGTCCATGAATTAGATCCTTTAACCATGATGCAAGCACAGATTTCTACTTTGTCTTATAAAATTGATAACTTAAACATAAGTAAATCAACACCTCTTATTTGTGACAATTGCGGTCAAAATGGGCATGTGTCAAATGAATGTAATTATAAGCATCCGGGTATGGAGGAGCAAGTGAATTATGTCCAAGGACAAGTTCGTGGTCCGTACTCACATACTTATAATACTGAAAATCGTAATTATCATAATTCCTTTTGGAGAAATCATGATAATCAGGAAAGGGGCAATCAGGTTAGTCAATCTCAAGATAGGCTGGGACAATTGACTAATAAGCTTGATAAATTTCTAGAGGGATTCAACCAAAAGATGAGTAGTCAAGATGATAGTTTTAAATGGTTAGAATCAAAGTTTGACAAGTTATTAAAAAATCATTCATCATCCATACATAATTTGGAGGTACAAGTAGGGCAGCTTGCAAGTGCCATTTCCTCACGTGAAGTGGGAAATCTTCCTAGCAATACAGAAAAGAATCCTAGGGAGAATGTAAGTGCCATTGCCTTACGAAGTGGGAAAATAGTAGATAAAATAGTTCCTTCGGGTACTGATGTTAATGTTTTGAATAATGCAACTGTGGAGCCAGTTTGTGAACCGAGCATTGAAGTAAATAGTGCAGGATCAAGAGGACAAGAAATAGGAAAGAATAAGGGGAAGGACAATGATAAAATATATCAATCTAGGCCCCCTTTTCCGCAAAGGCTCAAGAAGCAGGAGCAAGATAAGCAGTTCTTAAATTTTATTGATAAACTGAAAAATTTACATATCAACATGTCGCTCATGGAAGCTATCACACAAATTCCAAACTACGGTAAGTTCCTTAAAGATTTGATCTCAAAGAAACGTAGTTGGGAAGATGTGTCGACAGTCACTCTAACTGAGGATTGTAGCTCCATAATCTCAAGTAAGTTACCTACTAAACTCAAAGATCCAGGGAGTTTCACTGTACCATGCAAATTAGGTAAAGTAGATTTTCCTAGATGTCTATGTGATTTAGGAGCAAGTATTAATTTGATGCCATTATCTCTCTTTAAGAAATTGGGATTAGAGGATGAAGTTAAAAGAACTAATATGGTTCTACAACTTGCTGACCAAACTATTAAAAGACCCTATGGTATCATTGAAGATGTACTTGTTAAGGTTGACAAATTTATTTTTCCAACTGATTTCGTCATACTTGACTTTGTTTATGATAAAAATTGCCCTCTTATTTTAGGAAGACCATTTATGAACACAGGGAGAGCATTAATTGATGTTTCAGAAGGAAAATTAGTCCTTAGGATAGTTGATGATGTCATTGAGTTTCATATAGATAAAGCTATGAAATATCCTATGGATGAGGGAAATTGCATGAGAATTGATATAGTTGATGCATGCATACAAGAAATGTTTGCCTTGGAAGATAATGAAAAATTTGAGGAAGAAAATGTCAATATTGAAGAAGAGGAGTTTATAAATTTAAGACCTGAAATGTTACTTAGGGAGCATGAACATTTGCCACCATCAATTGAAGTTCCACTAATAGTAGACCTTAAAGAGTTACCAAGTCACTTGCGATATGCTTTCTTAGGTAAAGATCACACACTTCCTATAATTATTTCTAACAAATTAACGGTAGATCAAGAAAATGATTTATTAAAAATTGTTAGAAATAGGATTAAGAGTATAGGATGGCAAATTTCTGACCTTAAGGGGATAAGTCCAAATCGAGTCATGCATTACATCAATCTTGAGGATGGACATATACCTAAGGCAGAAAGACAAAGGAGACTTAATCCTAATATGAAAGAAGTAGTGAAGAAAGAAATTATCAAGTTACTAGATGCAGGAATAATATACCCAATTTCGGATAGCCAATGGGTTAGTCTAATTCAATGTGTGCCTAAAAAAGGAGGAATGACTGTAGTAAAAAATGAAGATGGTGAACTAATTCCTACTAGGACCACTACAGGTTGGAGGGTATGTATTGATTATAGAAAACTTAATTCAGCCACAAGAAAAGATCATTTTCCATTACCATTCATAGATCAAATGTTAGAAAGAATTGCTGGTCATGCTTTCTATTGTTTTCTCGATGGATATTCGGGATATTTTCAGATTTATATCTTTCCGAATGACCAAGAGAAAACCACATTTACTTGTCCATTTGGTACATTTGCGTATAGACGCATGCCTTTTGAATTATGCAATGCACCTGCAACATTTCAACGTTGCATGACCGCGATTTTTAATGACTACATAGAAGAAATTATGGATGACTTTTCTGTGTATGGTGATTCATTTGAAGGTTGTTTGAAAAATCTAGATCTTGTATTATCAAGATGTGAAAGTGCTAACTTGGTTTTGAATTGGGAGAAATGCCACTTTATGGTTGATGAGGGCATTGTTTTAGGGCACAAAATAAGTAAGGAAGGAATCTAGACAGATAGGGCAAAGATAGAAGCTATAGAAAAATTACCTCCTCCTACTATGGTTAAATGTATAAGATCTTTTCTAGGCCATGCAGGATTTTATAGAAGATTTATAAAAAAAATTTCTATCATTGCTAAACCTCTAACTAACTTACTTGTTAAAGATGCATCTTTTGATTTTTCTCCAGAATGTTTAGAGGCTTTTAAAACTTTAAAGAAGGCATTAGTAAGTGCGCCTATTATAACAAAACCCAATTAGGGATTACCATTTGAAATAATGTGTGATGCTAGTGATGTTGCTATTGGTTGTGTATTAGGCCAAAGACATGAGAAAAAGTTGCATGTGATATACTATGCTAGCCATGTTCTAACTAGTACTCAAATGAACTATACAACTACTGAGAAGGAAATGTTGGCTGTGGTATATGCATGTGATAAGTTCAGATCATACTTGTTAGGAGCAAAAGTCATAATTTATACTGATCATTCTGCATTGAAATACCTATTTGCTAAAAAAGATGCAAAACCACGTCTTATTCGATGGGTATTATTATTGCAAGAATTTGACATTGAAATTAGAGACAAAAAGGGTTCTGAAAATTTAGTTGCAGATCATTTATCACGTTTGGAAAATGAAGAAGGACCAATAGGAGAAACTACAATTATAAATGAAAGTTTTCCAGATGAGAATTTAATGTTAGTACAACATGTTCACACACCTTGGTATGCTGACATTGCAAATTTTCTAGCTTCTAACATCATACCTCCAGATATGACTTATGCACGAAAGAAGAAGTTTTATGCAGATGCTAAAAATTTCTTATGGGATGAACCATTCTTATTTAAGATATGTATGGACGGTATGATTAGAAGATGTGTAGGGGAAACAGAAATACAAGATATACTTATGCATTGTCACTCTAGTCCATATGGAGGGCATCATGGAGCAAATAGAACTGCTTCAAAGGTTTTGGAAAGTGGCTTTTATTGGCCTACTCTATTCCACGATGCTTGTATATTTGTCTCTCATTGTGACAGGTGTCAACGGGTTGGCAACATAAGTCGAAAAGATGAAATGCCTTTATCCAACATACTCGAGGTAGAGATATTCGATGTATGGGGAATCGACTTCATGGGACCATTCCCTATTTCACAAGGTAAAAGTTATATCTTAGTAGCTGTTGACTATGTTTCCAAGTGGGTGGAAGCACAAGCTTGTGTCACAAACAACGCCAATACAGTGGTCAAATTCCTAAAAGCATTATTTACCAGATTTGGGGTCCCAAGAGCAATCATAAGTGACGGAGGTACGCACTTTTTAAATAGATCATTTGAAAGCCTTTTGAGGAAATATGGAGTACATCACAAGGTATCTACCCCATATCATCCACAAACTAGTGGTCAAGTGGAAATTTCAAACCGTGAGCTTAAGTGGATTTTGGAAAAAACTGTCAATTCATCACGAAAGGATTGGTCGCTTAAACTCGATGATGCACTCTGGGCCTATAGAACGGCATTTAAGACACCAATTGGGATGTCTCCATACCGTTTAATTTATGGTAAGGCATGTCACCTACCCCTAGAATTGGAATATAAAGCATATTGGGCAATAAAGTCTTTAAATTTTGATTTAAGCAAGGCTGGCTACAAAAGGAAACTTCAGTTAAATGAACTAGATGAGATTAGATTATTATCATATGAAAATGCCAAGTTATACAAAGAAAGAACTAAGAAATGGCATGATAATCAAATTCGAATCAAATCATTTAAGGAAGGAGACCAAGTGTTATTGTTCAATTCAAGACTACGCCTATTTCCTGGAAAACTGAAGTCCAGATGGAGTGGACCATTTGAGGTAATCAAAGTTGCAGAACATGGAGCATTAGAATTGAAGAATCTATCTAATGGTTCTACATTCATGGTAAATGGACAACGGTGTAAGCTTTATTTGGGTAATAGGATTGATGATCCATCGTAGGTAACATTTTGAATCGATTTCATAAGTATGTATAATTTCAAAAATTACTTAATGTACTTTGTTTATTATAATGTATTATTTGATTATTTGTTTTTATCAGTTTCGAAAAAAAAAAAGGGGGAAACCCATCAAAAATCAAGTGTGCAGGGAATTCTATTTTTGCAGGAAACCAAACTTGCGAGCGTGAAGAAAGAAAGCGCGAGCGCGAACATTGCAAAAAAGAGACAGAAACTCTTTTTTACAAAACTCGCGATCGCAACATCTATCTGCGCGAGCGCGAATTTTCCACAAAGGGAGTCAGAAGCTTTAAGATCCCAATTCGCGAGCGCGACATCTATCTGCGCGAGCGCGAGTTCACTGCAAAACAAGTCAGAAGCAAAGAGATTCACTCTCGCGACCGTGATAATACCAAGCACGAGCGCGATTAGGGCACAACAGAGGACAGAGGCAAGGCGAGAACCATTCGCGAGCGCGAATTTTCAGACGCGATCGCGACTCCAGAAAAATTCCTGGCGCGATTCCACAAATCTTTGGCGCAACTTCCTAACGATCAGAAATTTTCAACTGCCCTCTCACATTCCAATCAATTCTTCTCCTTCCCAAGGCATTCAAACCTGCAAAAACTGTAAGTAACCTTTCAAATCCAATCAAAACTCTTCCTTTTCAACTTCCCCATTAACTACTCAACCCTATCCTTCCCTAAATTCATCTATATAAGAAAATCAATTCCTTTCTTTACAAACCCCCAAACTCTGTCACTATAAAACCAATTCCCAGCAACCCTCTTTTCTGCATATCTTGAACAACAATATCCCCGTCCACACTCACACCATGCCATTCAAGCAAAAAGCCAGGAAGAACAAGGAAGGATCTTCATCCTCTGCACCAACACGAAAGGATTTGGCCGCCAGATATAAGGCTCCTTTTCCCATATATACTATGGAGGAAGGGGAACGCTACACACGCCTTGCCAAGTGCACTTTCACAGGTATGTATCTTCTTGACCAATCCTTTTTACAGACTACTAGCATTTTAGAGAAAGTACAGGAATGTTTGAAAATTTTAAATTTTGAAATATTTAGTCAATTATAAATTCCTGAAAATGCTAAATTAAGTTTAGAGTTATTGACTACTATTGATTGGGCGGATGATAATGAAATGGCCATCAAATTTAGAGTGGATGGAGAGGAATTAACTGTGGATTATGCTAAAATGAACGAATGGTTAGGATTCCCCAAAAGTGGATGTGCTTCTAAACCGAAAGGATGGAATGCATCTTCCGTTTGGGAAATACTAACGGGGCAATCAACTTTTACTCCACGAAATGCTGGAAATAAATGGATCAAAGATGAGAGTATTTTATACTTGCAGAAGTATTTGTGTTATGCCTTGTTTGGATGGGTGGAAGCATCCAAAGTCCAAACAAGAGACTTGTTTGTGTTGGACTGTATTTTGCAGGGAAAACGAGTAGACGTTGCAGGAATCGTGCTCAATACAATATACAACGCCTCTCGTCATCAAGGCAAAGTTACTTTAGGAGTGAGTAGTTTGGCACCTATCTTGGCATATGTTGCTCGAATGCCTATTCCACCTTATCAGCCCCAACCTACAGACACTTTTAGGTATATGGATGGCACATTCTTGAAAAAGACAGGTTTGGTTGAAGAAGTAAAAACTGGCAGCACAGTTCTTTATCGTTGGAAGCCATGGGAAACTAGAGTCGGGCATAGCGATCGTAATGAAGGAACCTCTGATGCACAAACACCAAGACAGCGGAAAGGCAAAGCGCCAGTCACATCATCTTCTCATGCGAAAGAAGAAGAAGATGAAGTTGCCGGATGGAAGCAAGTGTTGGGTAAAGTGGAAGCTCTACAGCAATCGCAGGAAACCTTACAGGTTACTATTCTTGACATGGGACAAAAATTGCATACAATCCAGAAAAACCACGAACGGATGGAACGGAAGTGGATGAAATATTTCCACCATCAAAACATCGAATTCACTCCATCACCTCCGGGTTCTCCGGAGGCCTAAGGTTTTTCTATCCCTTTTTAGTTTTTATTTTATTTTTCAGTATTGTTGTGTGTTTATGCATGTGATGTGTTCTCTTTGCATTTCTTCCCCCACAATGAGGACATTGTGTCTTTTAAGTGTGGGGGATACCTACATCTTCATTTCATTTCATTTCAAAAAAAAAAAAAAAAAGTGACAATTAAAAAAGTCAACTTCTTTGCCTTAGTTCAATGTTTTTAGTCTCTACATGTTGATTTGTTTGTATTTTGCTTGTTGAAATAGAAGTCTTAAATAATATACCATGATTAGAGAGATTGAATGCTTATATCAACTTAAGTTTTAATATATTACATATGACATTTTAAACTTTTCAAATAGCACATTTTAATTTTTGGTTAATTATCTAGACATTATCTTTTGTTTTAGAAAAGCTTGAATCCTACCTAGAATGAAGAATAGGAAGAAATTAAAAACTTGTATGGTTCAAGTCAATAAGGGATGAAGGTATGTTCAAAAAAAAAAAAAAAAAAAAAGGGAACCTTAAGGGAATAACGGAAAAACCGTTCCAAAGTGGTATGGAGCATAAAATGCAACCACTTATCATTTACATTCCCACATACCTTGAACAAAAATAAGAGCAAAAGAAAAACAATTGTGGTATGGAGCATAAAATGCAACCACAAAAAGAAAAGAAAAGAAATGAAGTGGTATGGAGCATAAAATGCAACCACTTAGTGAGATAGAAATAAGACTACCTAAAAATGCCTTGAGATGAGAAATAATACATGTATACTATCTAAATTACTGTAACGCCCTAATTTTTTTGTGTCTAAAATAATAGTTTTACCGGTCTGTGAATAGTACCACCGGTCCGGGAGTCGGTATTATTTTGGTCCAGAAAAATTACTATCTATGTTTCATATTTTATTTAATATTTTTGGAGTATGCATACATGATTTTTATGGGTAGAAAATAAGTAATGAATATTTTTGGAGAATTTAGATAATTAGTGAATAGTGAATTATGGTGTTATATTAAGTGAGGAAATTTGAGGAATTATTTTTAAGGATTAAATTTGAGAATTTTATGGAGATAAATAATATTTTGAAGGAATTTACTTGGAGATTATTTGTAGCCATTAGATGAGATTACTGACTTAATCCTAGCCATCCAATTAGGGGAAAAAGACTAAAATACCCTTGTTGCTTTATATAAGTCAACCATCAATTATTGTGCAACCCTTTTTTCTTTCTTCTTCTTTTCCCTTACACGTCTCCTCCTCCTCCTTCTTCTTCTTCTTCATTTTCTTCAATTCTTCCTTACTAAACACATCAAATTCACCCCAACCAACTTGATTTAAGTTATTAATCCTAGAGATTAAAGCTTGGGAAGTGATTTTTGGTGAATTATTTCAAGAAATTTGGAGATTCTCTACTTGAGCCAAAGGTTGGAGAAACCTCTACCATGGAGTAAAGGCAAAGTCAGAGCTTAGAAAGTTTTAGTTTAAGCTTGCTAAAGCTTATTTTTAAGGTTAGTGTTCATAAACACACTTACCTTACTCAAATTTTTGATTTTGTGCCTTTATGCTCTTATGTGGATATTTTGGGATTTTGTATGAAATGATTGATTTGTTGAATTTTGGTTGCCATTACATGCTCTTGGGTGATATGTGATGAGTATTTATGTTGTGGTAGACATTTCTACCTTGTATCTTTGTTGTTCATGTTCCTTTCATGGTTAAAGTAAGCTGAATTTGGGAAAAACGGGTTATTGAGTGAGTTTAAGGACCATTTTTCGATCCTTTCTAGTTTCCATTTGTGTCTTAGTCCTTCATAAAAGTTGTAGGTCTCTCTCTTAGCTTTTTAACCCATTCTCTTGTGTCCAATTTGGAGATATATAGCTCAACTTATGGCTGAAACACCCAAACTGACTGTGTTATGACAGGCCACATGCATCACTGAATTGATTGCCCATTTTGACCACTATAATGGCAAGATTATGTTTTGAGTTCTTCATGAGAGTTGTTTCCCTGTGTCTTGAGACTTCTCTGGTTTTGGATTGAATTAATTTGAGTGTTTGGTTAAGGAGTAATTCAATAAACATTGGACTTGGTTCTGCTGAATCAGGTCTGGACTGTTGGTCTGTGTTCCTAGCTTTTGTTTGCTACCTTGCAGATTGATCTGGGCTGTGATCCCTTCATAACATTTGTAGAATTTTGTCTTATCTTTCTAATGAATCTGATTTCGTTCCATTTGGAGACCTATAACTCAAGTTATGTCTTAAAAACCCTGCAAAGGTCAAGGTTATATTAATGCTGGAAATTTCCTATGCCTTGAATCATGGGTTTATTTGGCTCAATGTATGTATGAATCATGTGTGATGAGGTTCTCTTGATTATTTGTATGTTTGAGGATTTATTTGACAAAAATAAGATATAAGTTTGAAAAGTGTTATTGTGGATATGTTTAAATGGACATAAATGGGAAAAATTGTTGGAAATTTTGGGATAAAGTGTGGAATTAGTTTAGATAATGCATGATGAGGATAGAAATGGATACCTTGGTGCATAAGAGTTATGTTAGTATGCTTGGTTGGAGAAGGAAATTCCTCCCCTTGGTTTTCATTAAGAGGCCAAACCACTCTAGGGTGGTAAGGCTTACTTAATTCTTATTTTTTTGTATGGTATGCTATCTATATATCTATGACATAAGTATGATTATTTTGATAACCTTCATATGTTTAGATTTTTTTAAAAAAAATGGGTATTTAAGATGTATGTGCTTTGAATTTTGAATAACGAAAGTATGATTTTATATGATAAGAAGTTTCTTATGATAAATTTCATTATGACTTCAAGAACGTTTTAAAAGAAAAGGAATTTATATGAAAGTTCCTATATTAAGTAATTATGTTTAAGTATGAAGTTTTTATGAGTCACTTAAGTTCAAAAGTAAGCTTACATGTATGATTTCATATGATAAGAAATTTTCTATGTTAATTTTCATGAGTTACTTATGTTCTAAAGTAAGCTTACATTATGAATTTAAGAAGACTAAAGAATAAGACAAGTTTTATGAGAAGTATTATGAATTAAGAATTAAAACAAGGATTTTGGGCTCTAATATACTTGATGTGAATTTGATGCGAGATTTGATTTTATTATGTATGATGAGCATGCTCGGCATTTGATGCCATTATGATACGAAGCTATGATCATATGCTAGGCACGTGGGTGTCTTATGTTAGGGCGGACGCGCTCTATATGTTATGAAAAGGTTGGCGACCTAAGGCCATTATGAATAAGTTATAAAAACCTATCTGCTTCTCTTTCTCCTAAGTGTATGCGAGCCCTTGGAAAATATTTTCAAGGCACTTAAATGAATAAGATTATATTATTTCAGTAAACCTTAGTTTGGAAATAAATGATTATGTTCTCAAATTAATTTTCAAGGCATGATATTTCGATACATGGTTTTAAAATAAATAGTATGTGTATTGGTATAATAAATGTCCAAATAATGAATTTGTGATTTGGAAGAATTAAATTATTTATGTTATTAATTATAAGTTTATTTGATATTTCTTTTGCTATAAATGTAAATGTATGTTCTTTTGATAAAAATTTATATTTTAAGTGTGTTGCCAGTGCAACATTGGTAAGTTTGTCATGTATGAGCACCACTGAGTTTTATACCCAGCGCGGTGATTTTTATCGCGCGCAGGTTGAAGTCCGTGGTTGCTACTTGAAGATCAGAAGAGTAGCTTCAGACCAGAAGCGACTATTTTAGTAGTGGTAGAATGAGTTTGATGTACTTAAGAATCATGGCATGTATAATTATTACATTTTCGGATATTATGTTATTTGAAGTATAACTTAAGCATGTAATGATAAATTAGTTTGGTGTATATATTTGGAGATAAGCATGAGATTTTATTTAATGTTTGGATATAAAATATGTTTAAGATAGTTGGTATGATTAAGAACATAAGGACTTGATATATATATATAATGAATGCATTTAATTGATGGTCATTAAAATGCTATTGAGGGTTTCTATAGTTATGAAGGTATAGAAGTGTTGTTGTGTTGCTATGGTGATTACTGGAGTTTGCTGGGGGTTTAGAGTTTAAAATTGGGAGTGTTTTGTATTCACATGTTTGGCGAGCTCGGTTTTTAAAGGGAAACTCTTGCAGTTTTGTTGTAGGATTTTTCCTAAATTGTTTTCATAAGTTATATATATATATTTCAAAAACAAATTAAAAAAACATTACTCGCTAAACTTGTCAATACTTAATCACTTCTAATTCATAATCTGATTTTATGATTTATATGTTATGTTAGGACGGTGTCTCCGGCACCGAATGTGGCATCCGCCGTCGGGTCTCTTAGGGCTGGGCGGTGGGTGTTACATTTAGTGGTATCAGAGCATAAGTTGAGGCGGTTCTAGGACTATATGTGTATCAGAGCATAGAAATTTATCTGTTTTGAAGTGAGAGTATGAGTTATTTAAGTTAAATACATGCCATATTGGTTTGATTTGGAAACAACCAGCCATTGGAGAATGGTGTCATGGTAAGCGGAGTATATATTAAGGTTACTACTGATGATGAATGGTTATATCCTTCTGGAGGAAATTCTTAGAGAATAAGGGATAGGGATTCGATGTGGTGGTTATTGGAGATGAGATGTTATTGAGGCGTTAAGGATTTGTGTTCTTTTTCTTGGTTGATATGATTTCTAAGTGTTATAAGTATATTTTGAGATTTGCCTTTTGAAAATATGAATTTAAATTTCGAAATTGATTTGTATCCATGAGATTGATAGCATGATTGACGTGTAGAAAGGTTTGTTTATTTTGTATCCATAAGATGCATATTTTTTTTTTATATATTGCTTATGGATAAATGATTTTGCTATAAGGATTTTCCCTTCTTTTGAAAACTTTGGATATAAAAAAAAACAAAATTAAATTTTCAAGTATGGTTTTATAAAGTTTTGATAAACGAAAAGATTGTTTTATAAATGAAAATGAATTCATTTGTATAGATTCATGAATTGTGAAGTATAGTGGTTGATGAATTAAACATGAAAATAAAATTTATATATAATTTAAGTATGTAAAATGAAGTGTAAACTTGTATGGTTGTGTGCGCAAGAAGATATGTTAAGTTATGCATGATTAAGATTATAAATGTTAAGTTGAAGTTAAATGATGAAAGCATACTATTTTTTTTATTTAATACTTGTTGAATGTGAAATGCATACATAAAATGCATGAATGTGTGTATATGTGCCTGTGGAAGGAATATGTTGAGAATGAGTTGCTAGTATTATCTAATAAGAGAACTAAATGATTCGAATTCAAGGACATTAGAATCTATTTACTTGGAGTATTGATTTTAGTATATGCAATTGATGAAGTTTCCATGATTTTTGTTAATGGAATTTATTGCGACTATTGAGATAAGCATTTTTCTGGATAGAATATATATATTAATTGGTGTATTTTTCTGGATAGAATTTATTATGACTATTAATTGGTGTATTTTCATAAATGATATTTATAAGATTTAAATGATGTATGATTTGATGTGATTGGCTATAATAAGGGGTGATGAGCATTTTTCATAAGAAATAATGTTGGTGGAATGAAACATTATTTAAAGCCATATATGAGAAGTGATTTCTCCTTCTGAGAAATAATTACTACTTGGTAGAGTAAAGTATACATCAAGGATAATATAAATTACTATGGTTATAAGAAAAGTAAATTGTGATTATTAGTCAGAAATAAATTGCTTTAATCTTAATGTGTCTAGTAGTGGATCTTGTATGAATTGTGGCACCTTATGGTTTAATATGGTATAAGTCTGAATTAAATTCAACGAGATTTAGTCTTTTGATGTTTAAAGTATTTGTTGAACTCTAGATGTTATGTAAGTTATAAATAAGGATTTTTGTATAATGAGAGATTCTATGATCCGAGGAAAAAGTAAATGACTTCTGTAAAGAAATTAATATAATTATGTTATATAAATATTGGACCATGATGGTTAAGTGAATTGATGAATGACATCGGACATGGAGAGATAGTTGTCCAACTATTGAATTGATGTTATATCAATAAATTAGATAAGTAAGAATGGATCTAGTTATGTCATTATTTAGAGTTTTTGACAAATTCGGAATCATGGTTATTAAGATTTGATGGAAATAGAAGTAATGATGCATCAGAGTATATACAAGACAAGAATTTCTATAATTTGAGATTTCATGAATATGGAAAAAATTTGTGGTTCGTGTTGATCTCACTATGTTTATATGAGAATAAATTCTAAGCCAAAATGAGCAAGAGTTTATAAGTGATCATTGTTATGATAGAAAAGATTGGTTAATAGTTAATAGAAGTATTTACGAGTCATAGAAGAGTTATGGATTTATGTGAGATAGCTATGATTAAAACAAAAAGTGCAATTGCTATGACTTAGTGAATTCTAATTGGATGGAACTACCAAATCATGGATAAATGGTCAAGTGGGGATAGTCTATATGGCACATTGCATGATTTGCACAACTTTGTGATTGTGTATGACTACTTTTATGTATTGCGATTTGAGCCTTTGGTTTAATTTTTTCGTGAGTGGAACTTGCAAGTATGCATGTTTGAATATCTGTATATATGTATGAAAGTATTTGAGATTAAGTATCATGTTGGAATTAAGTTATTAACACTGATATGAGAATAAGCTATATGATCTCAGGATATGTTCATATAATCTCATCATGCTTTATGAGAATTTACATTATGCAAATCTTTGAATGTGATATTTACATGAAATTAATATCATCTTACTATATGTATGTGTATAGACCTTTGTTATTGAATTTAAGTGTATGATACTCCATGAACTTGAACTTTATAAATTGTATATGCCTTGATATGTATCTTATATGATGATATGTTTGGTATGTGAGTTTTATAGATCATTGGATTGAGTGCTAAATAGAATAAGAGACGTTTATGGATTTTTCTTGTAAGGGAATTAAAGAGGATATTAAGGATCTAATTGGTTTGTAAGTTTACATTATAATTATGAGATAAAAAAAATTTTAAATATTGAATGGTTAAATTTGCTATTATGGATGTTCATTTGGTTTGTAAGTTTACATTATAATTATGAGATAAAAAAAATTTTAAATATTGAATGGTTAAATTTGCTATTATGGATGTTCATTTGGGAGAATCACGTATAGAACGAAGGATAGTAAGTGCGAGCCGATTAAGGAAGAATTAAATTGAGTCGGAAAATATTATGAGATTAAATTATTTAATTCAGGTGAATTTCGAGGACGAAATTCTTTAAGGAGGGTAGAACTGTAACGCCCTAATTTTTCTATGTCTAAAATAATAGTTTTACCGGTCTGTGAATAGTACCAGCGGTCCGGGAGTCGGTATTATTTTGGTCCAGAAAAATTACTATCTATGTTTCATATTTTATTTAATATTTTTGGAGTATGCATACATGATTTTTATGGATAGAAAATAAGTAATGAATATTTTTGGAGAATTTAGATAATTAGTGAATAGTGAATTATAGTGTTATATTAAGTGAGGAAATTTGAGGAATTATTTTTAAGGATTAAATTTGAGAATTTTATGAAGATAAATAATATTTTGAAGGAATTTACTTGGAGATTATTTGTAGCCATTAGATGAGATTACTTGACTTAATCCTAGCCATCCAATTAGGGGAAAAGACTAAAATACCCTTGTTGCTTTATATAAGTCAACCATCAATTATTGTGCAACCCTTTTTTCTTTCTTCTTCTTTTCCCTTACACGTCTCCTCCTCCTCCTTCTTCTTCTTCTTCATTTTCTTCAATTCTTCCTTACTAAACACATCAAATTCACCCCAACCAACTTGATTTAAGTTATTAATCCTAGAGATTAAAGCTTGGGAAGTGATTTTTGGTGAATTATTTCAAGAAATTTGGAGATTCTCTACTTGAGCCAAAGGTTGGAGAAACCTCTACCATGGAGTAAAGGCAAAGTGAGAGCTTAGAAAGTTTTAATTTAAGCTTGCTAAAGCTTATTTTTAAGGTTAGTGTTCATAAACACACTTACCTTACTCAAATTTTTGATTTTGTGCCTTTATGCTCTTATGTGGATATTTTGGGATTTTGTATGAAATGATTGATTTGTTGAATTTTGGTTGCCATTACATGCTCTTGGGTGATATGTGATGAGTATTTATGTTGTGGTAGACATTTCTACCTTGTATCTTTGTTGTTCATGTTCCTTTCATGGTTAAAGTAAGCTGAATTTGGGAAAAACGGGTTATTGAGTGAGTTTAAGGACCATTTTTTGATCCTTTCTAGTTTCCATTTGTGTCTTAGTCCTTCATAAAAGTTGTAGGTCTCTCTCTTAGCTTTTTAACCCATCCTCTTGTGTCCAATTTGGAGATATATAGCTCAACTTATGGCTGAAACACCCAAACTGACTGTGTTATGACAGGCCACATGCATCACTGAATTGATTGCCCATTTTGACCACTATAATGGCAAGATTATGTTCTGAGTTCTTCATGAGAGTTGTTGCCCTGTGTCTTGAGACTTCTCTGGTTTTGGATTGAATTAATTTGAGTGTTTGGTTAAGGAGTAATTCAATAAACATTGGACTTGGTTCTGCTGAATCAGGTCTGGACTGTTGGTCTGTGTTCCTAGCTTTTGTTTGCTACCTTGCAGATTGATCTGGGCTGTGATCCCTTCATAACATTTGTAGAATTTTGTCTTATCTTTCTAATGAATCTGATTTCGTTCCATTTGGAGACCTATAACTCAAGTTATGTCTTAAAAACCCTGCAAAGGTCAAGATTATATTAATGCTGGAAATTTCCTATGCCTTGAATCATGGGTTTATTTGGCTCAATGTATGTATGAATCATGTGTGATGAGGTTCTCTTGATTATTTGTATGTTTGAGGATTTATTTGATAAAAATAAGATATAAGTTTGAAAAGTGTTATTGTGGATATGTTTAAATGGACATAAATGGGAAAAATTGTTGGAAATTTTGGGATAAAGTGTGGAATTAGTTTAGATAATGCATGATGAGGATAGAAATGGATACCTTGGTGCATAAGAGTTATGTTAGTATGCTTGGTTGGAGAAGGAAATTCCTCCCCTTGGTTTTCATTAAGAGGCCAAACCACTCTAGGGTGGTAAGGCTTACTTAATTCTTATTTTTTTTGTATGGTATGCTATCTATATATCTATGACATAAGTATAATTATTTTGATAACCTTCATATGTTTAGATTTTTTTTAAAAAAATGGGTATTTAAGATGTATGTGCTTTGAATTTTGAATAACGAAAGTATGATTTTATATGATAAGAAGTTTCTTATGATAAATTTCATTATGACTTCAAGAACGTTTTAAAAGAAAAGGAATTTATAAGCAAGTTCCTATATTAAGTAATTATGTTTAAGTATGAAGTTTTTATGAGTCACTTAAGTTCAAAAGTAAGCTTACATGTATGATTTCATATGATAAGAAATTTTCTATGTTAATTTTCATGAGTTACTTATGTTCTAAAGTAAGCTTACATTATGAATTTAAGAAGACTAAAGAATAAGACAAGTTTTATGAGAAGTATTATGAATTAAGAATTAAAACAAGGATTTTGGGCTCTAATATACTTGATGTGAATTTGATGCGAGATTTGATTTTATTATGTATGATGAGCATGCTCGGCATTTGATGTCATTATGATACGAAGCTATGATCATATGCTAGGCACGTGGGTGTTTTATGTTAGGGCGGACGCGCTCTATATGTTATGAAAATGTTGGCGACCTAAGGCCATTATGAATAAGTTATGAAAACCTATCTGCTTCTCTTTCTCCTAAGTATATGCGAGCCCTTGGAAAATATTTTCAAGGCACTTAAATGAATAAGATTATATTATTTCAGTAAACCTTAGTTTGGAAATAAATGATTATGTTCTCAAATTAATTTTCAAGGCATGATATTTCGATACATGGTTTTAAAATAAATAGTATGTGTATTGGTATAATAAATGTCCAAATAATGAATTTGTGATTTGGAAGAATTAAATTATTTATGTTATTAATTATAAGTTTATTTGATATTTCTTTTGCTATAAATGTAAATGTATGTTCTTTTGATAAAAATTTATATTTTAAGTGTGTTGCCAGTGCAACATTGGTAAGTTTGTCATGTATGAGCACCACTGAGTTTTATACTCAGTGCGTTGATTTTTATCGCGCGCAGGTTGAAGTCCGTGGTTGCTACTTGAAGATCAGAAGAGTAGCTTCAGACCAGAAGCGACTATTTTAGTAGTGGTAGAATTAGTTTGATGTACTTAAGAATCATGGCATGTATAATTATTACATTTTCGGATATTATGTTATTTGAAGTATAACTTAAGCATGTAATGATAAATTAGTTTGGTGTATATATTTGGAGATAAGCATGAGATTTTATTTAATGTTTGGATATAAAATATGTTTAAGATAGTTGGTATGATTAAGAACATAAGGACTTGATATATATATATATATATATATATATATATATATATATATAATGAATGCATTTAATTGATGGTCATTAAAATGCTATTGAGGGTTTCTATAGTAATGAAGGTATAGAAGTGTTGTTGTGTTGCTATGGTGATTACTGGAGTTTGCTGGGGGTTTAGAGTTTAAAATTGGGAGTGTTTTGTATTCACATGTTTGGTGAGCTCGGTTTTTAAAGGGAAACTCTTGCAGTTTTGTTGTAGGATTTTTCCTAAATTGTTTTCATAAGTTATATATATATATTTCAAAAACAAATTAAAAAAACATTACTCGCTAAACTTGTCAATACTTAATCACTTCTAATTCATAATCTGATTTTATGATTTATATGTTATGTTAGGACGGTGTCTCCGGCACCGAATGTGGCATCCGCCGTCTGGTCTCTTGGGGCTGGGCGGCGGGTGTTACAATTACTTCCTATTTTTGCATTCTAAGGATGGAGGATTGCCTATCTCATATCTTAAAATGGCTAGATTTCTTATACTTTAGATTTTTGTTTGCTATTTTGAAATTTTTACATGTCATATTCATTTACACTACTTGGTTCATAAAATACATAAATCTCTTATCTTTGGTAGATTATTTAAGAAGTCTAAATCAACGAATAAAAACAAACATGATCAACATGAAGTTCAAAAAGAAGGATAAATATTTTGCTTAGGGACAAGCAAAGAGCTAAGTGTGGGGGGAATTGATAGCCTCGCAAAACGGGCAAATCTTGTTATGTTATTTTTATATAAATTGCATGAATGCATGATTGTTTTTGTACATTTTACGTTTGTTCGTGTTGTTTTTGTTTCAAAGTAAATTTCAGGAAAACAGTTGGAGCAAAGATTTGTTCTATACAAAAATAGGGCCAAAACAAGTTAAAAAATGGAAAGAATCCATAATTCAGCCCTCACGCCGCGAAGCAAGTCGCAACAAAGGAAAACGCCCAAGTCGCGAGCGCTACCAGAGGACGCGCGCGCAGCCCACACCTAGAAAAAGCAAGTCGCAAGCGCGACATCCACCTACGCGGGCTCGACAAGCAGATTTGAGAGTCAGAAACAATTAGAGCAAAAGTCGCGAGCGCGCCTTCCATCTGCACGTGCGCGAGAATCACTTTTGAGAGGCAGAAGGTTTGCCAGCGAAAGTCGCGAGCGCGACTTCAAGATGCGCGAGCGCGAGAATCACTTCTGAAAGGCAGAAGCATCTGGAGAAGAAGTCGCGAGCGCGACCTTTACAAGCGTGAGCGTGAGTCGAGAGTTCCAGGAGACGTAATTGCTGCCTTTTCATAAGAAAAACATATCTTTTCATGCAAGGGTCGGGACTCTTCCCAAGAGAAGTCACCTCAAGCACCTCTTGGCCAACCAATCACTACCAAAACCACCATCACTCTCCTCCTCTATAAATAGCAATCAAAATGAAGCAAGAAAGGAGACAGATATAGAATTAATTCTTATTCAAAGTTAGATTCACAAAACACTTAGATTGTATTAGGAGAAGTGTGTTAGTAGTACTTAGAGCAACATTGACGAAAGTCACTTGTTATTGATTGAGCCAAGAACACCAAGAAGTTCCTCGAGGTGTGACGCCCTCCGGAGGCTTGAGTTAGATTACTTCTTTCTCTTGTTTTATAGACTTGTTGTATGTTGTTCTTCATAACTCTTCTATGCAAAGCAGCAATTTTTAATTGGTAGTATTCAATAAAAAATTCTTTAAGTTATCTTTTGGTCTTTGTTTAATCAAAGTTACTAAATTATATTTTCAGAAGGAAATAGTTTAGTAAGATCAAAGAGATTTAATTCATTGAATTGAGTTTACATATGCACATTTCACTTATTTCTGCTGAAGTTAAATCTGTCTTATTGAAATAATCAAAGAATAAGAATTAGGTTTAATATTTAACAAGATAAGGTTTTTATTATATGTAGAAATACATATAATAGATAATATAATTCTATACTGAGAAGTTGAATTACAACTTACCATATGTGGTTAAAGAATTCTTTATTGCATGTTACAAGCTTTTGAATAGAAAAGGGAAAATCCTGTGCGCAATTAATTATTCTACGTATTTTACTACACACTTGTCTTTATGATTAATTCTTCTAAGTATTTGACTATACACTTGTCTTTTAATTTAGTTAAATACTAGCCTTAGCATAAAAAGAAATCAATCACTTTTGTATTTGTATTTCTGTAAACACATTATTAAGAATAAAGTAGCAAGTGAACTCAATCCGTTCCTCGTGGGATCGATCTTTTATTACTACGTTGCGATCTGTATACTTGCGGAAACTCAAACGAGACGCAACAGGATGAAGCTTAATTATGATGGAAGCAATCTTTCTAAACTTGGTTTAACTAAAGATGGTGGTCTGCTTTTGGGATTGTGTTTGGTTCATAGTGGGAGATTTTTCTCTAAATGTTGGTTTTACAAATATTTTAGTCGAAGAACTTTTGGCTATTCAGGTTGGTCTTCTACTAGCTTGGGAGCAAGGTTTTTCATTTTTTGATTGTGGAGACAAACAACTCTGAGGTTGTTCGGTTGCTTGATTATGTTTTGCCTTTATCTCATCCTTTGGCAGCAGTTATTTTGGATATTTAGGAATTGTTGCATAATTGGAGTTGTTTTTTGCAACATGTTCTTCGTCGAAGGTAATTTTGCCATGGATCATTTGGCGATGTTAAGTCATTCTATCTCATCCTTTTTCCATGTGTGGAATTGTGCTCCTACTTCTATTGTTTTTGATTCTTGGGTTGATGCTTATGACATTAGTTTTTTGAGATAGTTTTTTGTCTACCTCTTTTTATTACTAAAAAAAAAAAGGTACGGTAATGTAAGATAACCATTAATTATATATATATATATATATATATATATATATATATATTGAGAATAATTTTTTTATATTTGGAATAAAGGTAAGGTAAATAAATGTTTAATAACCTAACATTGTTTAGTTTGAAGGTATTGGAAAGTTAAATAAAATTGATTAAAATTATTTTTTAATGAAATATTAATTTAAAGATATTAAACCTCAATGGAAATTATCTAGGGTCATGGCTCAATTGGCAAAGCAAATTGGGCATATAGAAAGAGCTCTCTGGTTCGATCCCTATTAAATACACTTGTAGAATGGGGCGTAGAGCTTTAACTGTAACTAAGCCCCTAGTCAGATTAGGCGGCCCCTGGTAACAAGGTCTCGATACTGGTGAAAAAAAAAAAATACACAATGAAAATTCATTATAATGGCCATGGGACATTAACGGTATTTCGTCTTTGAACTTCTTCCTTGTTCAAACTATACATGTGAAACAATAAATTAGCTCACTAAAAACTAAGTCAAGAAAAGCTGATTAGGTCCCCAAATAAATTTCACAAACCTATTGTGCATATATATACTCTGCTAACAGGTTCGCAATCTTCTAAAAATCATAATACTCAGTATATGTACAAAAATATTTTCCCATTAAATCACTAGAAATAGGTATCTCAAGGCATAACATATTCAAATTATTTGTAATCTATAAAATCTTCCGTATTTCTTTTCCCCCACCCCCACCCACATTCAGTGACTTGTTTGGGCTGTCGCCAATAATTCGTTCCTCAAATTGTTAATAACCTTTATGGTGGAGAGGACTCGAACTCGAGAACTCTCATGCCTTACATCTTATACGAGAGGTAGGAAGACCAATTAGACTATATCTTATTTAGTATATGATATAATTTTTTAGTTTATCCAATAAAATTTATATTTAAACACAACATTAATATAACCAATCAAAATTAAATTATTTTTATGTTTTCAATCAATAAAATTAAAATCCTTAAAAGATACTGTATTCTTACCATATTTAATATATACCTTATTAATATATAATATAATTTTTTATTTTTTATCCAATAGAGTTTAGATGTAATATATACTATGGATTCCATCTGACGATCCTTTTTATATCCAGTCATTGCCGGTAGAAGGTTTTGAGGATTTGACAATAATGGTATTTAGGTGAAGTAAGCCAGAATAGGCGGAATGAGGATCTAGTGTGTGGGTTATTTTCTCTGCAGGATGCAGCTAAGGTGTTGGCTATCCCAGTTTTTTTTTTTTTTTTTTTTTTTTTTTTTTTTTTTTTTTTTTTTTTTTTTTTTATGACTCTGAAGATGGCTAGTTTGGCATGGGTTTAAAAATGGAGCCTACTATGTCAAATCGGGTTATCAGTTTGTAATGACTGGCTCAACTTAAGTCTCTCTCGTCTTCTCCCTTTTGGGCTAGATTGTGGCAATATCCCCTTACCCCAAGATTCGCCACTTTCTTTGGAGAGCAGCTCGGGGTATTTTGCCCACAAGGTCTGTGCTGTCTCGGCGGGGCATTCTTCAAGTTACTACATGTCCTTTCTATGCTTCTGTAGAAACTATTCCTCATGCTCTATTTGGTTGCAGCAAAGCTCCTTTGTATTAGGTTTTGGCAGGATTTGATGTTGGCAGTGCAATTGTAGATGATATTGTTTTATTTTTCTTTCAGCAACTGCAGGTTCTGTCAACAAGTGATTTTCAATCATTTGCAACTCTTGCCTACTCTTTATGGACTGATCGCAATAATCGCATATGGAATAATGCCTATAATTCACCTTACTCCATTGTCACAGCTGCTTCTTCTTTCCTTCGGCAGTGGCGTGACGCTCAAGATCAGTTTCGGTTCAATCTGACAATAGGGCCTTTTGCGGTAATTCTAGCTCACATTAGTGGAGTGCTCCACCTGCAGGGTATGTGAAATGCAATATTGATGCTGGTTTGTTTCTAGGCAGGAACTCAACCTCCTTTGTTACTGTGTTACGAGACGAAGTTGGCTCATCTATGGTTGTTGTATATGGTTTTCCACCCGGCATAATGGCCCCTCACATTGCAGAGGCCGTTGGACTTCGTGAGGTTCTTTCTTGGCTCAAAGATTTTCACGTCCATAACATTCAAATTGAGTCAGATTGCCTTGGTCTTGTGAATGTTGTTAACTTTGGTGCTGAGGACTTTTCTGATTGGGCCCCTCTCATTTTTTCTATACGTGAAACTTTAAAATAAGCTGTTAATGTCTCGTTGGGTTGGGTAACGAGGCAAGCCAACAAGCCTGCACATGTTCTAACTCAACATGCTTGTTTCTATGCTTGCTTCCAAAATTGGGACTTGATTCCCCCTTGTATTGTGGAGGTTTTGTCAGCTGATATTGCTTAATAATAAGTATCTCCCTTTCTAGCAAAAAAAAAAAAAAATTTAGATCTATCGACCAATCAAATTTAAATTACCTTTATTTGTTCAAGCAATAAAATTAACATAATTGATCTTTGATGATATTATATTCTTACTATATTAAATATATACATATATAATATAATTTCTTAATTT
The DNA here is from genome assembly GCF_041381405.1 of Jatropha curcas. Classification (NCBI taxonomy): domain Eukaryota; kingdom Viridiplantae; phylum Streptophyta; class Magnoliopsida; order Malpighiales; family Euphorbiaceae; genus Jatropha; species Jatropha curcas. Next base: position 25,935,465 of record NC_143151.1, read on the forward strand.
ATATAATAGAATTTAAATTTAAATAGACGATTAATGTAACCAATCAAAATAAGATTATGATTAATTTTTCAACCAATAAAATTAAAATCTTTAATGATATTTTTGTCGGTCTATAGATTTAGTAGGGACATTTTTTTCAATCCTAATTTTTCTTTTCTCCATAAGTACTTTTATATATTACTAGTCTTTTTACGAAGTGCCTTACATATTCACTGTACTTGTTTAATTTTTTTATATCGTTGCTCACTTTTACTTGTTATTTATATTCGTTCAATTTTAAAAATTAAAAATTTAAAGATTTTGAAAGGCTTAATTATGTATAAAAATTAAAATTTTCAACTATTCGTCGTCCCACATACATATATTCATTTTGGTTAAAAAAGAAAAAAAATTTTAAAATTTTGAAAGGCATAATTATGTATATTTTATTTAAAAATTTATTTTTTAAAAAATATATCCAATCAAATTATATAAACATAAAGAAAAAAGAATATTATAAAAAATATACATTTTTCTTTTTTATCTATCTACTATATAAAATATTTTAAATTATAGTAAAAACATAATCAAATATTTAAAAAGTAAATTTGAAAAATAAAATATAAAAATTTTTAAATATCTCATTTTCATATATATATTTATTAAAAAAGATAAAACTTAAAGTTTTGAAATGCCTAATTATTCTTATGTATTGTCTAAAAGTTATTTTAATAAATTATATCAAATCAAGTAATAAAATATAATTTTTAATTGGTTATGATAGATATTATTTTCGAATATTCAAATTTCATTAAGAGCGTTATCAGAAATCTCATGTAATATAGACAAATTATAGATAGACAAATGTAGATTCTAGATTATAATCATCAAAACAATTGTGACATAATTAATATTTTCGTCGTATAGTTGTTTATTGGCTCAAAATATAAATTCACCCCTTGCACTTTTTAAGAAAAACTTTATGATCCTCTCAATTTTTATTTTGACTCATGAAACACATAAATTTTTTAAATTAGATATATGAAACATTTTATTTGACCTATTAAACACGTTAACTTATAAAATTAAATTAATTAAACACTTATTGGATAGCTAAAAAATATAAAAATATTATTCAAAAGTTATATTCATCCCATATCAAATCAATATTTTGATAAAGGACAAAAATCTTAAAAATTATTGTTTTTAATATAGAGAGATGTGAGATTATTGCAAAATAAAGATGAGCGTGCTACAAATTTCTTTTTCTTTATTAAAATTTCAGAATTAAATTATGTATTGAGTGGTTATTTATTATAATTTTTTTTGAAATATGACTAGCATCCTGAAATACCATTTTTATTTTTACTAGGACAAGTATGATTTAGTTTTTTTAAGGTGGAAAAGTAAAATTTATTAATAATATTTTTAACCTTTCTCAGTTCCTACTTCCTAGCCCACCCAATTTCCTTTAGTAAAATTTTTCTTTTGGGCTTATGAAATATAAAATAACCTTTTTTCTTTAATTTTATCTCATTGAAACCTAAATGTGATTTTTAAAAAAAAATTTAACATAAAATAAAATGAATATTATGAGAAAACGCTGATGATGATAGGTACCAAAGTTTGACCCCCCCCCCCCCCCTTCAACTATCTATTACATCAAATATTTTATAATATTAAATTATATTTTTATATATTTTCTAATAAATCATATATGTTCTAAGTGCATTGAGCTGGACTTTTTTTTTTTTTGTTTTTTTTTAGCGTCGCACCAGATAACTGTGAATCTACCATTGTTGAATCTTGGTTAAAGGATGTTAGTTCTTTCTGCGCATATCAATTCCGATGGTAAATTTTATTTTATACATTTTTTAATTAATAATAACTATAATAAACTTGAAAATATGACCACATGTTTGAAAATTTTGTTCAGTAACGTTAAAAAATATGAAAGCTTGGACTAATTGTATATTTTCTGCAATCATTCATCTTATTGAGGTCATTCCTTTCGTCATCATCTCTTATCTGAGGCCAAAGATTCCAATTTGTTCTTCTCATCCCAATTACTACCCTTCAAAATTTCATAAAAAAATAAATAAATAAAGATTATCCCATATCTTTATATAGTAAGAATTACAGTCTGAATTGAATAAGAAGGGTATCATGGAAGTAGCTAAAGATGTTGTGATTGTAGGAGCTGGAATAGCTGGACTCACCACTTCTTTGGGGCTTCACAGGTATGCCTAAATTTTACTTCCAAACTAGTTTATATCGCTATATGAGCTGAAGAATAAGAGTCTCTCTCTTTTCTTACATGAAATTTGAACTTAGAAATTTCAATCAATAGCAGAAAATTTGAATCCCTAATCTTCTGTATTACGAGATAGGACTCAAACATACGGTTGATTGCTTGTAATAGGCTTGGAATTGAAAGCTTAGTGTTGGAATCATCAGCTAATTTGAGAGTGACTGGTTTTGCATTAACGACATGGACTAATGCTTGGAAGGCATTAGATGCTATTGGTGTTGGTGATTTTCTCCGGGAAAAACATGTGGGAATTGATGGGTAATATACCATTTTTCCGGCTTATTTTATACATTATTGTTTAAGTTCCTTATTATGTTTCAATATTAGTCATTAAACTCCCATGGTTATTTGTAACTATACCATATATGATTGCAGAGTAGTTGCCACCTCTACAATCACAGGCCAAAGGGGAGCAGAAATCTGCTTTAAAGCCAAAGGGAAGCAGTAAGTATTCAAGTTAGCATTAATTTGCTCTATTATTTCATTTTGCATTAATGAAACTAAATCCCAAAAAGACTTAATTGTCACCTAACTGGATGTTGGATCGTGCAGTGGAGATCATGAAGTTCGATGTGTGAAAAGGAAATTGTTGCTAGAAACTCTTGTGCAAGAACTCCCAAATGATACCATAAAGTACTCATCCAAAGTAGTTTCTATTGAGGAATCAGGCTACTTTAAGCTGGTCCATCTTATTGATGGCTCTATCATCAAAACCAAGGTAATAAACGATAAATATTGCTTGTCAACTGTGTCAGGGTGCATTTTGTACACAAAATGTAATATTTTCTCTGAATTTGTCAATGAAAGGTACTAATCGGATGTGATGGGGTCAATTCAGTGGTGGCAAACTGGCTAGGATTAAAAAAGCCAGCTTTTACTGGGAGGTCAGCTATCAGGGGCTATGCAAAATTTAAGGGAAGCCATGGGTATGGTCCCAAGTTCTTGCAGTTTTTTGGTAATGGAATTCGTTCAGGTCTCCTTCCTTGTGATGATACAACTATATATTGGTTTTTTACTTGGACTCCTTCTAACTCAGGTAATGAACTACCAAAGCTAAATTAATCAAAAAAAATATCGGATTATATATGAATCTCATTCATGGTTTCTTGCAGACAAAAATCAAGATGACAACCCAGACAAAATGAAGCAATTTGTTCTTAGCGGACTTGAAAATGCGGCTAGTGATCACTTGAGAGCTGTAGTAGAAGCCACTAATTTAGATGATATATCATCTTCTCCATTAAGATATAGACATCCATGGGAATTGATATGGGCAAACATAAGCAAAGGAAATGTTTCTGTAGCTGGGGATGCTCTCCATCCTATGACTCCGGACATCGGTCAAGGTGGCTGTGCTGCTTTAGAAGATGGAGTTGTCTTGGCTAGATGCCTTGGTGAGGCATTGATGAAACAAGTGAATGTAGAGAATGAAGAGAAAGAAAAAGAAGAATATAAAAGGATTGAAATTGGGTTGAAAAAATATGCACAAGAGAGGAGGTGGAGAAGCTTTCAGCTCATAGCCACATCTTATTTGGTTGGATTTATACAAGAAAGTGATGGGAAAATATTGAACTTCCTGAGAGACAGAATTATGGTTAAATATCTTGCTGGTTTGTTTTTGAAGAGATCTGATTTTGATTGTGGAAAACTCTATATTTCTTGATTTTCATTAGCCATATGTGGATAGGATGTTCTGAGAATATGATGGAAGTCGTAAATTTTGAATTGATGAAGTAATGAAGTTGTTTAAACTATATCATTATCTTGTATCAATCAATGTTTATGCTAGTACCGCATCCGATCCATAGAAACATGTCATATGACAAAGTCCCTTAAATATTTAATGTTGAGGAATGATTTAATGTCTCTCAAAAACAACTTAATTTTCTTTAAACTTTTACTACTTTAGATTAGAAAATTATTTGGAATCATTTACGTTTTCCACTTAGAACTTTCTTAATGAAAAAAAAGAATAATAGAAAACAATATACAATGGCAACATACGGTGGCAACCCACGTGAGAAGAACTATTAAATTCGATCTCTATTAAACCTACCTGCAAGGAGGAACGAAGAGCCTTAGTAATATATCCAATTAATTATTAATAATTCTGTAGTCTAGCGCAATTTTAGTGTTTTGTATTAGTTAAAATTTTGATTTATTCAAAACATTATTTCTCTATATTATTATTTTCAGTCACCAATGGATAGAACCTGACATTTAGTGTTTTAGTTTTTTTTTCAGAGAATTTTTTTTACAATCCTATCCTTTATTAATGTAAAATCCTTCTTTATCACATTATTATGTCTTTTTAGGTTCTTTTTCATAAATTTTTTTACAACCCTATCGTTTATTAATTTAAAATTCTTCTTTATCACATTATTCTTTTTAGTACTTTTTATACTTGGCTTGTTTATGATTGATAGTAAAAAAAATATTTGTTTATATATTTGCATTTGAACTCAAGAAAATTATTAAAAATTAAAATATTGATACCCTAAAATATTAAAAGTAATTTTATTTATAAAATTGTGAACTTTTCAATTTTTGCTTCTTGAAATTTTGAAAATTTTGAGAATTTAGGTTTGGTGAAATCATCATTTTTTTTATAATGAGTTTTTTTTTTCTTTTTTGAGAATACTTTTTTATATGAGTTTAATTTTATAGCTATAAGTGAAAATTCTAAGTGAATATTACAATGTTTATTTTTGTCATTTTAAATTTAATTGTCAATCAAATAGTTATTTTTACCCAACATTTTCGTTTTAAACCGCCATTTAAACAGTTGAAAGCTAACAGCTAACTATTAGAAACAACCAACAGCTACTAGAACAACTAAATTTGCCGAACAATTTAATGTGAAAAATTTTATATTAAACGAAAAATTTTAATTAATTAGCTTAAAATATAATATTATTTTTCACATTAAACTTTGAAATTGTGCGATTTAGTTGTTTTGGTTAAAAAATAGGATTTTAGGCTTAAAAATAAAAAGACTTAAAAGTTATCAAATCAATAGGCCAGATGATTTTAAAGAAGCCCATATATTAAAGAAGATTTTAAATTGAACCACTGATTCGGTTCAGTGATTTTCATCGATTTTAAAACCCACATTTTTATTATTCAATATGGATTAAATCATACTTTGATTTTCCATTAAACTAATCGAACCAATAGATCCCATTTTCAGAACCATAATTCAAACATTAAAATAATAAAACTTAGAAAAATTTAAACACCTCAAATATAATTAACCCCAAATTAAATATTTACAAGACATAATAAATGAAGCTCGGTTTCATCTGGTTGTTATGGAATATCTTCATGTTTCCTAGTATTCCAATGGACACTACAACACATCTTTAAGAATAAAAATTCTTGAGGAAGTTCACATCTTTCAGAATTGAGAAAGGGCGTTGTTACTGATAATAGAATAAAGCTTGCCTTGTCAGATTTGTATTTAGTGCCCAAAACGTTACTTCTATCCCGGGGAGACTCCTCGACATGCGCTGTAAGGGACCCACTCATTAACTAATAAACCAATCAAAAATAAACTTTTAATTGTCAAAAAAAATTTCTGTATTCATTGAAAATAAAATAAAACAAAACAAAAAAAGTAATAATTTTTTTTTTTTAAAAACAACTTTTATGGATTGGTTTGGTGTACCAACCTCCCATTTCCCTTTAGCAGTAGAGATGTAAAATATTCTTGATCTTGTATCTCTCTTCGCTCAGTAACCGGCTAGGAAGGTCTTTATGAGTATTAAACAAAACCAATTCTTCAAGAGTAGAAATATTCTGTAAGCCTTCAGGAAGAAATCTCAACTTCATACAGTTACGAAATTCAAGACATCTTAAACTTGGAAAAGCCCCATCAACTATTTCTGTCCACTCTACTAGGAAATATTCTGAAGCAATCACAAGAGTTTCAAGCTTTGGAAACCCACCTGCCTCACAGAACTCTTTGCCAATGCATTTTATTTCATTATAAGCCTTCAATAGATAAAGAACCTTTAATTTGGGAAGAAATTGCAGAGCAAGGCTTGGGTTCTCTAATAGATTGGAATTAGCTAAAGATAACTCAGTCAGGTTTTCCATGGCAGCAAGCCAAATGGGCATTTCGACAAGGCCACCACGTAATGCGAGTACTTGAATAGAAAGTGGAGGGGACAATGATTCCAACTCTGGAAGAAATGATTCGTTATAGCATCCCTCTGCTTCAAGTGACAAGGAGACAAGATTTTCCATCTTCGTAATGGCTGCAGATAGTTCAGTGGCATGATCTTCAGACACACGCCTAACACCGAGCTGTTGCAATTGGATTAAGGAGCTTAATTCGCTGGCAATGCCTCCTCCAGCATATACACCGTCTAAAGCATGAAGATTTTTCAATGTTCCAATCCCACTTGGAACTCGAATTTCGCCATTATTCAAGGTATGGGACATTATGAGGTGTCTCAACTGTTGAATATTCAAGACTTGTATTGGCAATTTGGTCAGCCATCTACTGCCGGTTATATCCAAAGTTTGTAGGTTTTGAAGATTGGCTAATGTGGGTGGAAGTTCATCCAGATTTGACCAAGTCAAACCTAAATATCTTAAGTGAACCAAATCACCCACTTCTTCAGGTAATCTCTCTATCATGCCATCCACATTTAACACCAATAGATGCTGCAACTTGCAAATGGTTACAATATAGGAAGGGGAAGGCCTCGAGTTCGAGTAGAATTAAAAGAAAAATAACGTCTATCTACAGTAATCAAAAATAGAGAACGAACTCGAAGAGTTCCAAAGTCAGGAGGAATGTTCTTCCCATCATCTTCTATTATAGCCCGTACAGGTAAATTAGCAGCTTTAGCTAAAAATTCCATTTCATCTACCTCAACAACACATAATTTGCTATATGGCTTAGTAACTCGAATTTCATGCCAATTGTCTGATTTTTCTAGCGTGCCTAGATCAATAAACTCCTCAATAATGAGTTTAGCTACATTATCTAAGTTTTCCCCTTCTTTTTCTGGTATTAATTCAGCCATTAAAAGCCGAACCATTTTATCCTTCCTCACAGGACATCTCTTGGTAAGTATAGCAAAATAGTCTAAGCAGGACATGAGATGATCAGGGAGACTTTCATATAATGAAATGAAATCAGCTGAAAAAGAAGAGCTCTCACCTACTTCATTTAGTGGTATAGGAGATGAGCTCTTGTTTGTTCTTGGCATCTCTGCAAAAAAAATTTCTGTTCGATTATCTGCTGGTTTACGAGTGAAGTAGATCTGAGGCATAGTTTTGGACTGAAATTTGAAAACCTAGAAGAAACAACTATCACCGTGACTAGGATCAGATTGCGGCTTCTTGTCGAATTAAGAAAGATTAGAGAACTCACATGTATTTATCTTCCAAAGTCAACAGTCAACCCATGAAGAGGTGGGTTACATGGTGTGGCAATAAAGCCCACTGAATGCAATAATGTTAGATTGAAATACGAACACATTGATTAGAAATTCGGTAAATAACTGTAGAATTTAGTAATTGTGGAGCACTAAGAGTTAGCGATCTTAGTGTTTTATGAGACCATCACAAAATGTAAAAAGCCAAAAAAAAATTTTTTAAAAAATACAAGGTTTAAAATATGCAATTTGCCCTATTATATTCAATAGCAAATATTTTCTTTGCATGTGATGTGGACCAAATGCTTGACTTTACATATGGGTGTTGACAATATTAACAGACGCGCAATAATATTTGTCGGTGGAAGATCAGTGAGGCCAGCAGGCCAGCAAGATATCATGGTGGGACATCACATCACCTCAATATTTACTTACTTCAATATTTTATTCATTTACTTCCTTATTTGTTTAATATTATTTTTATTTACATATAAATAATGCTATATATATATATATATATATATATATATATATATATATATATATATATATATATATTATTTTTCTTTTACATAAAACGCATTACCACCTTTACTTTTATTTTTTAGAAACAACAAATATAATGATTACAAATATAGTTGTTCAAAAAAAAATGATAAAAATATAAATAATCTAATAATAATAATAATAATAAAATGATTACTAAGTAATTTCCTCTTTTTTAGCAGCACCTAACTAATATTTTACATTTGGTCAAAAATATTCCTATGGGCATTGTCCCTCCCTCTTTCTCTCTCTATCAATTACTGCTGAAGAAGTAAGAAACTGCTACTTTCCTATTCCTCCTCCTCCACCATTGACGCTGCCACTGCTGACGCCGCCATCTCCTCCTCCCTCCACCACTGTCGCTACCGACGCTGAGGTCGCTAGCTCCTCCTATAACATCCTGGACCTGAAACACCATATCATGATCATACGTATGTATTTATGAACATGACACATGTAACATGAAAATATATATATATATATATATATATATATATATATATATATATATATATATATATATATCCTCCTCCCTCCACCACTGTCGCTATCGACGCTGAGGTCGCTAGCTCCTCCTATAACATCCTGGACCTGAAACACCATATCATGATCATACGTATGTATTTATGAACATGACACATGTAACATGAATATATATATATATATATATATATATATATATATATATATATATATGCATTTACAATTTGCTTGTGATAATATTGGGCAATGGTATGCCTAAGCATGACCATGCACATAAGCATCTGATAATAATGTGAACATGTAAATGCATAAATCTGAATAAGCTCTAAACCCAGAAAGCTTAACACTCTATCTTGAACTTAGAAAGTGTATATATATATCTGTGTGTGTGTGTGTGTGTGCGCGCGCGTGTGTGTGTTCTTTAAAGCATCTCAGTACACCTATATATGGTATTTAATAATGAGTTAACTCAAGCAGGAATAGTGAGATTGTTATGGAGAATTATGTTTATTTTAATGATTAAGTTGATTAAGATTGCCTTAATATGCTAGTAAAAGATTGTTAATCAGAAAATTATAAGTTTATGAAATTACAAAATGATTATGGAGATTAATTAGAAGAAGGTTAAATGTGCTCAAGTTATAGCGATTGATAGGAGTTATTTTTATAGTATTTTTAGTATAGTTTTTATTAGGATTTTTGGTATTTTTAATTAATTTTATTTAGTTTTATTTATGTTTTTGTTTAAAGCTTTCTTGAATCATATTTCACTTGATCTTGAGGAAGTTTTGAACAAAAACATAAATACAGTAAATAAAAACTAATTAAAGTAATTAAAAATACTAAAAATCTTGATAAAAACTATATTAAAAATACTATAAAAATAACAGTTATCAGTGATGATAAGTTAGCACGAGAAGTACCTCAATTAGTGTTTTGATTAAGTACTTAATGACTTGGTGTTAAATTATCTAAGATGTGTAACTAAGGCCTAAAAGAGATTAATTAAGTGTTAATGGAGGATTATGGAGTTGATTATTATAAAAGGAAGTTATGATAACAAGTATGGATAAAAACATGAATAACTAAAACATTAAGGAGTTAGAAAAAGATAGGAAGTCACGTGATGTGCACATGACCTATTAGCTTTTAAGGACATTACTACTTAACAAAAATTAAAGAAACAAAACCAATAGAAAGAAAGAGAGAGAGGTCGAAGCATAGGAGAGGAAGACGAAGAAGAAGAAGAAGAAAAGCTTAAAAGCTTAAGGTTTCAACTTGAATTTCAAAGGGTTTTTGTTGAAAATCATCTAAGGTAACTTAATCTCTATTTAGTTTATGTTATTTTCATGATTTGGAGAAGTTTGAGCTAGGGAGAGATTTTGAAGGGGAGATTGATTTTGATGCTAATAAGTGAAATAAACATGATTTAAAGTGTTAATTAGTTAGTATTGATTATATAAACCATGATTTAAGCTTTAATTTGATCGAATTGAGAGAATCTCACCTACGGCGAAAGATATAAATTCTGCCAACTCAAAATGACCCTGAAAATGATCATTTCGCTTTGAATTGATGAGTTTAATTAGTTGATTAAGCATTCTAATGATGTTATCAAGTGATAGTTTGAAAAGAATGGCGTTTAAATTAAAGTTACCATATTTATATGATTATGGAAGTTTAAAGAGCTTAAGAAAAATTCATTAAATGGTGATATTATGGTGAATTTTAATAATGTTAATTGATGAGTAATTGATTAAATTGAGATTATAGGATTGTTTAATGATTATTAAAGAATACATGGAATTCTCCGGGAGTTCAAAAATATAAATAGGAATAAAAATGTTAAGTATTTAAGTCATGCACACTGAATGTTTGATTAAATGTCTAAATGAGTATTAAGGTGTTTGCTTATCCATATAGGTAAAAGGATCCTAGAAGAAGGTGAAGGAGGAGGCTCTTCCAGGCCTTAACACTATTGCACTGTATACTATGAGTAAAAGCTTATGATGGTTATTTGTATGTGACGAATGTTTTGTTTGATATATCAGTTATGATATCATTCAATACTTGGTATTATGATTTGAAAAAGAAATGATTTGTTTGAAAAGAGGCAAGTAAGCAAAAGGAATGTGTTATTCTGAGGCCAATGAGCCTAACCTGTGAATGCAAAGCATATGATTCATTCTCAAAAGGGGTAGGTTAAGCAAAAATGTATGTGTTACTCTGAGGCTAATGAGCCTAATCTGTGAATGCAATTCTATCATATCTGCATCTGAGATAAAAGTTATGAATGTCATTACCAACTCGTGAATCTATTTATATCTAGAGCTGCGTGCTCATAAATCTGTATTTGAAACTGTGTGCTCATAAATCTGTTATCTAGAGCTGCGTGCTGATAAATCTTTTATCTGGAGCTGCGTGCTCAAAATATCTGATCTGAAAGTTGGCCAGCTAAATCTGATATCTGAAATATGTTATCTGATACCTGGGGCAAGTTTGGTTTGACAGGTCACAACATAAATAATCTGACAATCATCTACATCATATTTCTGAAATATATCTATGTGGCGTCGTATCTGTGATGCCTTGAATGACTATGATCTAAAATTCTGTCAATAGGAATGATGTGATACCTGCACACAATTGTTGTGAATGACTTGATGAATGGCTATTATTGTCTGTTAATTGTTAATGCCAAGCATTGGTGGCCCGAAGAGTTAGAGATGCTTGGATTATTGGGAGTGCACTATGTGCTTTATTTGAAATGCTCATGATATGCTATGTTATTTCAAATAATCATTTATGATGATTTTAACTCACTGAGTGGCATCTCATAAAAAATGCTAATATTTTACCAAATTTTGGCCTTAGGAGGCATTAGCAGTCAGAATTCCATTTGTTCAGACTGACAGAAATGAAACAAAGGTCGGGATCAGTTGTGTTTGCATATATCACCTCCTCAGTTTGTAAATATGCTTGTAAGAGTTTAAAACTCCTTACCGTCCACCATGTATTAAGTAACTTTAAATTATGTTTTGTCATGTATATATTTATATATGACTGTTGGGAAAAGTAAGAAATTTTCTAATAGTGATTTTTATTGTTAAACATATGGTGTGACTTATATTTCTGTTAATGGATCTACATGATATGTTTTGTAACATCTCAGTACTATTATTATTGGATACATGGTGTTAGGGTGTTACACCGACTCCCTCCACCGCCGCTGCGCGCCATCTCCTCCTCCTCCTCTTTTGTCTTCCTCTTCTGCTTCTAAAACCCATCAAATTGGGAGAAAGAAAATTTTAACAAATCTTCTTTTGCTTTCTAAAAGCATTTTAATTTACTTTAATCATCTCTAGAGCACAAAATCAAAAAAGAGCAAAACTTGATCTATTAGAAAAAGAAAGCTAAACTAGAAAATTAAGAAAATGAGTTGTTGTTATTCAAGATTAGAAAGAGAAAAAATGGTTTCAAGGTGCAAAGCAAGAAAGAGGTACACATGTTTTACCATCACCACCACTTCCCTCCTCTGCCTCCACCACCGCCACTACCTCTACCATCTCAGTCATCAAGCTGGGACTTCTGGGATTCTTTTGTTCCACCATCTCCTTCGGCATTATGGTCGATTATTGAGAAGGAATGGGAAGAGGTGACAACATGGCAATTGAACAAGCTTTCACTCTCTTCACACTCGCGTGGACACTCACGCATCACTCCCAGTGTGGAGAGGTACCTATTAAATACGAAAAAAAAAAAATAAATAGAGGTACCTTATAGGACCCCTGCAAAGTATAAGGGGCCACAAGTTTTTTTTTTTTTTTTTAAATGTACAATGTCCAAAATATGCATTTGGCAAATAATATTATCATTATAAACCTTTCTTCTGTAAGTGATAAAAATGAAGATCTAAAGCATTGCTATGACATTATCTTTTGGCCAATGAGAGAGCAAATGCAAAATTTTAAGAGAACCAAAAGCAAAATCAAAGAGAGATGGGAAGAGAGATAGAGAAGAGAAATGAGGGGGGAGAGCTATCAAGCTATACAATACAAGAAGTAGCTCCAAGTGTATGATACTGTAGTTACTTAGTATTTGATTGTATTAATTTCACTAGTTAAATTATTAATCCTCCGTCCCATATACATATGCTCATTTTTCTTTTCTTTTTTTGTTCCAAAATGTAGTCCTATTTTCTTTTTTTAAAAAACCATTTATTGTTTAATTTCTTAATATGCTTATTTAATGTACATCTATATTCTTAATTGTATATACGTCATTTAATAAGGATAGAGGAATATTTTAGAAAAAAAGCTAGACAAAACAGTTTAACTATATTAACTAGTTTTCCTTAATCTATGTGAAAGTCAAACTAAGCCTATATATATGGGAGCATTGTAATTAGTTTTGACTAAGTTGACTTAGTTAGTTGCTTGTCCGGCCTAGCCAAACTTTACAGATCAAATAGCTTTACCCCTTTTTCTTTTAGATTGTAAACTTTACCTATATACATACCCAGATTATAAGAAGTTCGATATAGTATTCTTCAAAATATACTGGATCACTAAGCCAACATCTAATGATCCTCTCTATCTACTATGGATAAGATGCAATGATCTAGCAATGACATAGCTACTGAAGTTGATTTCTCCCTAATTTGCGTCTATGCATTTGGAAGAAGCTAAGCAAATTTATGATAAACTACATTAACGATTTCCACAACCTGAAGATGCTAGGGTGTGCCACCTTCAACATTAGCTTTGCACAACGACAGAAGGGACAAAGTCAGTAAATACCTATTTCACTATTTTGACTGTTGTTAGGAAGAATTAAAGATACGTTCCTCTTCCTCATTAGGGAAGGGGGACTAGGGATGGAAGCAGTGCATGTATTTTAGGGTATCCGCCTCGCTACGGTTCATTTACATAGGATTTGGATAGTTATAAATGGATTTAGGACAGATACGGATAGTGAAATTAATACTCGTAAAGGATACGGGTAGGGTACAAGTATAGGTCTTTGGATACATGCTACCCGCCGTTGGGTACCCACGGGTATCCTATCCACTATCAATAAAAATTATATTTTAAATAAGTTCAGATTTGGATAGTGCCGGTTCGGCCAGTGGAATCGGATCATGACAGTACCCTACCCGTATAAGGTATTTTAAATGGATTTTAGACGGGTACGGATAGTAAAAATTTAAATAGGTTTAGATACAGGTACTTAAATGGATATTTAAACGGATTTTAAACAGATATGGATAGTAAAATTTTAAATAGATATGGATACGAGTAGCTTAATTTTCACGGGTATCTGCCCCGCTTCCATCTCAATGGGAGACTGAGAGGGGGGCTGGGCCCCAAACTCTAGATTTTTTATTTTGCCTTACAATTTAGTAAAAAAAAAAAAAAAATTATTCACTTTGGTCCCCTAACTCTTAAAAAAATTATTTTGGCACCCTCAAATTATAAAATCTAGCTTTGCCCCTGCTTGAGGTAATGATTTTTAGAACTGAAGGTGCTAAGATTTATCACTTTCAACATTAGCTTTGTATAACCACACAAGGAACAAAGTCAATAGATTCCTGTTTCATTGAGTTGATTGCTATTTGGAAAGAATTGAGGATTTACAGGCCTCTTCCTCATTGTACTTGTGGTAACTTCCAGAAGTTCATTGAGAAGGTATCATAGTTAGTTGTTTCGTTCGGAAAATACTTGCTTAGACTAGTTCTATGGCCTAAACTATGGACCAAACTAATAAAAATAAGAATTTTTTAAATCTTGTTCCTACTTTATTTTTTTCTCAGTATATGATCATAAATACTCTCATTTTAATAAAAATTCTTATTTTCATTCGTTTGGTCCATACGTAGAGTTACGGATCTAGTCTAGACAAGTCTATTCCATTTGGTGTTTCCTTGTTTTACTAGTGAAATAACCCGAATTTTTATTTTCGAAAAATTATCCAATTAAATTTAATAAACCGACAGCCTGGAAATTAATATTAATATTTTAGTGCGCATACTGTGAGAAACCGGATCGAAAACCGATTGAAAAAGCCGAAAACCAGTTGAAATCGATGATTTGAGCCGAATCGAACCGAATCAAACCGGTTCGACCCAAACCATCTAGAAAATTCTCTTTTTCTTTTATCTCCAACGCTAAACTCACTCCCCCTCACCAGCTCACCTCCACTCCATCGCCACTGCCACCACAGCGCCACTGCCGCCACTCCCTCTCCCTCTTCTTCTTCTTCTTTCCTTTCTTCCTTTTTCTTTCTTTCTTTCTTTTTTCTTTCCTTGTGCCTGCGTTCTTGGCGAGACAGAGGCAACGCAGCAGAGCCGCGCGCCACTGCCACTCCGCCACCGCCCCTACTGCAGCTCGGCAACGCAGCAGCTCCTCGTCTCCTCGGCCAGATCGCGTTGCTGCTCCTCTGTTGCGCCTACAGCAGCAGCACAGCTTGTCAAGCCGTCGCTGCCATTGCAGATCGGGCCTCTGCCGGCGTCACAGCAGCT
Source organism: Jatropha curcas (assembly GCF_041381405.1). NCBI lineage: Eukaryota > Viridiplantae > Streptophyta > Magnoliopsida > Malpighiales > Euphorbiaceae > Jatropha > Jatropha curcas. The sequence continues at coordinate 25,950,694 of NC_143151.1, forward strand.
CTGCCGTCTTTCCAGCACGTCGATCGGTCGTCTTCACCTCTCTCCGCCACTGCCAGTCGAGTTCGACCACCGGCAGTCACTGCTTTTTAACCCGACACGCGTAAGAATTCCGATCTAGCAATAATTAATTAATTAACGTTAACTGTGTTGATGTTATTTAGTTAATTTAGTTAATTGTGTTAGTTAATGTTATTTAGGTAATGAAATATTAGTTAATTAAATTAGTATTAGACAATGAAATTAATTGATTTATTTAGTTAAGTTAGTTCTAGTGAATAAGTAATGGTTTGTAGTTAATTTAGTTAGTGTTAGTGTTAGTGTTAGTAATTAGTGTTAGTAATTAATTAGTTAAGTTAGTTGTAGTTAATTGTTGTAGCTTGTTTATTTAGTCAAGATAGTGTTAGTAATATTAGTCAATTAAATTAATGTTATTATTTGAAGTTAATTAATTTAGTAATATTAGTTAATGAAGTTAGTTTTGTTACTTGTGGCCAATTAGTTTAGTTAAGTTAATGTTAGTAATGTTAGTTAATTAAGTCAATTTTATTATTTATAGTTAATTAATTTGGTTAATTTAATTTGGTAATTATGAGTAGTTAACAGCTTTATAATTTTAGTGTTGATTTAATTAAGGTAGTTTAGATATAATGTTATTATAATATATAATTTTAATTGTGTGGTGATGTTGAGATTGATGGAGGATGGAAAATGTTGTTGATTAATTGCCCGACGGATGGGCCGTATAGATTGAATATTTGTGAAATTGTTGATATTTTAACAGGTGGATAGTTCAATTTTTAGAGGAGATGCTGCCGAAATTTCGGTAGAACATAAAAGAAATTTCGGTAGAAAAATAAATAAATTTCGGTAGGAAATAAAATACAAGTTAGAAGGAAATAAATTATTATAGAAAAGAACTTATATCTCAAAATTTAATTATGTAGAGAAGTTAGGATATAAAATAAAATTTTTAAGAGTGGTGAATGAATATTTTGTCTGATAGAATTATTCTTTTTGTGTCGTTCTTGTAATTTCTTAGATCGCCCGGGTCTATCTAGTGCTCCTCCAGGACAGCATCAAAACTAGAATTTCGCTCTCCATCACTGTGAGTAATAATAAATAATGCATATCAACATGCATTTGCATAGCTTTTTTTTTACAAACCTTACATATATATATATATATATATATATATATATATTAAAGCTCATATTTATTTTATGTTGCATAATTGTATATTTGGATGTATTTGGTGTAGTACGTTGAAAGAATTGTTTGAATAATTGTGCTGTGCATATATTGTGATTTGTTTGTGTGGAATTGGGATGAAGTGGGTCACCATGGGACTGTGAGACCGTACCGTTTTATGGATCCAATATGATTACCGTTAGCCGGGTAAATGGGAGATCGGCGCCCCCGTGTGCACCTACCGTTATCGTTACCGTTAACCACGGGTTGGCTTCTCGTCGTTGCGCACCGGACAGTCTAGATTTGATCGCAGCCCGCAGGGTGGCCTCCTGTTGTGAGCGCTTGATGATCTAGATTGGATGGAGACCACCGGGTTGCCTCCTGTTGGTATGAAAAAAAAAAAAAAAAAAAAAAAAAAAAAAGAAAAGAGAGGATAGAAAAATAATGAGAGGGCTGGTCAAGTGAGGATTAGACCGGTCGGCCAGTATGGGGGATCGGCTCCCTGGTGCACATGTGAGAGGATGAGCCATGTGGGAGGACGGCTCATCGGGGGTTCGGTGACTCCACTGACTAATTTCCACGTGATGTGATTATTTGAAGGTGATAATGTTTGTGGGTGCTGATATGATGCCATATGATTGACTGTTGTGTGTACATTCAGTCTTTTAGGGTGCATATGTGTGACTGTTTGTGATGTGTATTATTTATTATTATTCACTGAGTTGCAAAACTCACCCCCTCCAAACAAACCTCCCAGGTACTAGGAAGCAGCTGATTCGACTGAGGCTCTGCAATCTTCTCCGCAGAGTTATAAATGTAAACCTTATATTTCTGTTATTTAATTTCGGATGTATAAATTATTCTATTATCAGTTTATTATTGAACTCCGCAGTTATAGGGTTGTGTATTTTAATCGGGCTTTATGATTAGCACTACGCTATAAATTAAATATTATGCAATTAACCGCAGGTAAACCAGTAAGTCCATTATAATTTATTGTGAATAGGCCCCGATTATATATTATGTGTTATTTGAGATTGGGCCAGATGTTTGATGTTTGAATATGGGCTTACTGTTTTGATAAAATTGAGAAAGCTAGGTAGACAGATTGGATAATTTAGGCTTACTACGGGCCTCGGGGGCCTTAAGCTTACCTGGGCCCTAGTGCCGGTCCGGCCCACAGAAACGGGTCGTGACAAAGGTGGTATCAGAGCATAATTTTATAAGTTTAGATGTAACTGCGGAGTAATTCCTGTCATGTCTTGATATTGTCTTCCTTGCTTTCCCCTTCAGCGTTATTCGTAGTTAGGTTAAAGTCAAGTTGTTTCATATAATTAAATTTGTATCCTTGTTCTTTAGAGATGTGATTTAGTTAATGATGCTAAGGGGATGATAAAAAAAAAAAAAAAAAAAAAAAATCCTTCTATGGAATAAATAATATTCTTATATGATTTAAGTATGTAAGAAGATAAGTTACATATGATTAATAAGTTGAAGTCAAATACTATAAGTGTGCTATTTTATTTAATATGTGTTGAATGTAGAATACAGACAAAAAAATGCATGAGTGTGTGTATATGTGTGCCTGCAGAATTGAGACTTAGTTGCTAGTTTTATTTAATAAGAGAACTAAACGATTCGAATTTGAGGACATTAGAATCTATTTAATTGGTGCCTTGAATTAATATATGTATTTGATGAAATTTATATGATGTTGGTTAGTGGAATTTATTATAATTATTGAGGTAAATATTTTTCTGGATGGAATAGACATAGTAATTAGTATAAGTACATACATGGTTTTTATAAGGTTTGAATATTGAAGGATTTGGTGTGATTTGCTATAATAATTGGTGATGAGTGTTTTTCGTAAAGAATAATATTGGTGGAATTATTATACCAAGTGATTTTTAATTATGAGAAGGAATTACTGCATAGTGGAGTATAGTGTATTGTAGCATTCATCAGCTATTTCTTTTCAAGTGTATGAATATAGGGAATAATATAAATTATTGTGGTTATTAGAAAAATAAATTGTGATTCTTAGTAAAAGATAAATTACTCTAATCTTGATATACTTAGTGGTGGATATTCTGTGGCTTGTGGCATCTTATGGTTTAATATGGTATAAGTAAGAATTAAATCTAATGGTATTTAGTATTTTGATGTTTAAAATAGTTGTTGTCCACTCGATAGTATGTAAATTACAAACAATGATTTTTGTTTAATGGGAGATTCTATGATCCGAGGAACGACTCTATAAGGGAATTAAGGTAATTATGTTATGTAAATAGTGGGCTATGATGATTAAGTGTATTGATAAATGACATCGGACATGGAGAGATAATTGTCCAATTATTGAATTGATGTTATACTAATGAATTAGATAAGTAAGAATGGATCTAGTCCTGTTACTGAATGAATATTAAGAAAAGAATCAAATACATAAAGGTGAGGAGTATGAATTAACGTGATTTAAATGAAGATAGCTAGTATTTAGAGGTTTGACAAATTAAAGATAACTGTTAGAAGATTTGATGCAAATAGGAATAATGATACATCGGAGGATCTAAGATAAAGATTTTTTTATATATTTTGGGATTTCACGAGTGTAGGAAAAATTGTGGTTCGCGTTGATCTCACTATGCTTATACGAGAATAAATTTTAAGACAAATTGATCAAGAATTGATAAAAAGATTGACTAATAGTTAATAGGAGTATTTACAAGTAATGAAAGAGTTATGAACCTAATCTTAAGGACATTCAAGAATATAAAGGAATGTCTGGTAGAAAAATGATAAGTGGGGCAATGAGGTTGAATCGTTTATAGAATTACGAGGGTGGTATATATAATTAAAGGATAGTTAGTATAATCTAGGAATTAATACGGTGAAAGTTTAGTATCTAGTGAGTGTATTAGACAAGATATAATTTAGATCCTAGTACATGTAGGATGTTTAATAAGTCAGACTAAGTCTATGGACCAAGTATAATAAAATAAAAGTAAAAGATAACAAAGGCAATTAGTGGTTTTGGGATTAAAACGCTATTATATTGGGGTGATAATTATATTAGGAAAATTATAGGTTGAATATAATTTGAACATAATTTGAATATAAAGAATAGAGGAGAATAATATTTGTGTAATTGAAAAGTTTCTTGTTATATTTCATGGAGAATAGAGATAAGGTGGATATTAAGAATTTAAATGATCATGAATAGTAATTTGATGCGGTAAATAAATTTAAGATTTATGAAAGTTTAGAAAATTAAAAGATGTTTTAGAATAATTAGTTTAGAATATGTAGTTAGAAAATAGTTTTATGAGTTATATTAATTGAATCCATATATTGAGCTTATAAATGTAATGTCTTGATGCAAAGTAGTTAGAATAAGAAATTCCTATTACTTAGTGCATTTTTGTAAGTTACTTAGTTTATTGGATGGAGAAAGGGAAATATAATTACGCCTCTAGGGAACAGAAGGGTATCTGGAGTATTTTATATATCAATGAACTAACTGGGTTTTAATTTACTGCTCATTTGGAATATTGAGATTTGTGTAAGAATAAACAAGTGAATTTGGGATAAATTTTAGGGAGAAGAATACATACAAGTATTCAAAAAAATGAAAACATGAATTATAAGATTATCGGATGTGTTAACAAGATGGTCTAAGATTACATCTTCACTATACTTGAAGACCAACTTAAGTGTGTTAATCTGGTAATTTATTAATTTAAAATTTGCTCATGGAATGATTGAGATATCAATTAGGATGAGAGTCATTCATATATGATTTGGAGTCAATGTAAAGCTATTCTGAATTTCTTAGCAATTGGTGGAAATTATGATTGAATGAATAAAATTGTGTTATAAATGGCAGTTTGTGACAAATCTTATGGTTTAAGGGAATGCTTAATTAGTTAGGTCCATTCGAGGAATGGTACATTGCAACTCTGATGTTGAAGGATTCAATGAAGAATTAACCTTGTTTGGAGTAAAGAATATAGAGAGAACATAATTATGGTTGAGGATAGTCCTAGATTGTATTAGGTATAAATTTTACGAATTTGGAGGTGATAGACAAACTTGGAGAGAAAGAATAACCCAATGATATTATTATCTGAATATTCTTAGGTATTCATGGGATTAAGAATAAACATAAAACAAAGGACATAGTCTAATCAGGAGTTGAATTATGGGTTTAACATTCTTAATCTCTTAATTAGCTAGAGCAAAAGGCATTACTTGTTTAAGATTCTTGATTTCTAGATACGTAAACTTAGATCTAAAGGATTGATTAAAGACAGAAGAAATATGTAAATCGGTTTGGAGAATATTATATCACGATTAAGCTTGTAAAAAAAAAAAAAAAAATGTGTGTAGGCTGGATTTCTTTATGGAATTGGGTATAATAGAATGACATTTGCAAATTTAGGAAAATAAATTAAAAATTATCTGGCATGGCAATAGTTAACATGGTTAGTTGCATAAGTTCTGGTCATAATTAATTAAGAAATGGTATGGTATGACAAATTGGAAAGAGGAATAGAGAAGTTAATAACTAAAAGAGGGACTTGATTGTGAATTTAAAATTCTCTATATAGTTGAAGTACTATTTGCTTTTATGGGATTCTCATTAGTAGGATTTGAAAAGAGATTGTATATCTATCCTTCGTTGGGAAATGGTTAAGTTGTTAAATAGGTGATGTGCTTGGGATAGAAGCCAGGATCTCCTATCAGTTGATAGCAATTAGCTAGAGAAGTGTCATGATTTTGTTTGAAATAAGCTTGTAGTAGTGGCAAGAATTTGTTCTCTTTAATTGGATCATAAACTTCTTCCATGATTATTGGAGCAATGATATTAATATTTGGAATTGATGGAAAATAGATGAATCAGCATGTAGGTTTTGAATTTTGAAATAAGTATTCTAAATTGGGATCGTAGTAAATTTGAATTTGTGGATTCGTGTATCATACGATTTAATACTTGGGCGTCTAATTGAGTGATTATCATTGCCTATAATAGCTATAATAGCTAATGAGAGATAAATGAGGCGAGTTACATAACATATAGCTAATGAGATTAATAACCCTGGAGCAGAGGTTATGAAGAACTTAAATTCTTAAGTGTAAAGATGAATACTAGTGTTGAATTTGTGCCTTGGGTTATGAATATTTTACTTGATTTGATGGCTTGTAGATGTAGCACAACTCAAGTTTAAATTAACTATGGTGATAAGGTAGATATCTAAATTTTAGGGATGAACAAGTATTAGCCATTGCAATATTGTGTGAGAAGCACAACCTCTATTGCCATAAACAATTGTTGCATCCTAATTTCTTGCTACTTTTAAAATTCGAGGACGAATTTTTATAAGGGGGGAAGACTGAAATAACCCGAATTTTTATTTTCGAAAAATTATCCAATTAAATTTAATAAACCGACAGCCTGGAAATTAATATTAATATTTTAGTGCGCATACTGTGAGAAACCGGATCGAAAACCGATTGAAAAAGCCGAAAACCAGTTGAAATCGATGATTTGAGCCGAATCGAACCGAATCAAACCGGTTCGACCCAAACCATCTAGAAAATTCTCTTTTTCTTTTATCTCCAACGCTAAACTCACTCCCCCTCACCAGCTCACCTCCACTCCATCGCCACTGCCACCACAGCGCCACTGCCGCCACTCCCTCTCCCTCTTCTTCTTCTTCTTTCCTTTCTTCCTTTTTCTTTCTTTCTTTCTTTTTTCTTTCCTTGTGCCTGCGTTCTTGGCGAGACAGAGGCAACGCAGCAGAGCCGCGCGCCACTGCCACTCCGCCACCGCCCCTACTGCAGCTCGGCAACGCAGCAGCTCCTCGTCTCCTCGGCCAGATCGCGTTGCTGCTCCTCTGTTGCGCCTACAGCAGCAGCACAGCTTGTCAAGCCGTCGCTGCCATTGCAGATCGGGCCTCTGCCGGCGTCACAGCAGCTCTGCCGTCTTTCCAGCACGTCGATCGGTCGTCTTCACCTCTCTCCGCCACTGCCAGTCGAGTTCGACCACCGGCAGTCACTGCTTTTTAACCCGACACGCGTAAGAATTCCGATCTAGCAATAATTAATTAATTAACGTTAACTGTGTTGATGTTATTTAGTTAATTTAGTTAATTGTGTTAGTTAATGTTATTTAGGTAATGAAATATTAGTTAATTAAATTAGTATTAGACAATGAAATTAATTGATTTATTTAGTTAAGTTAGTTCTAGTGAATAAGTAATGGTTTGTAGTTAATTTAGTTAGTGTTAGTGTTAGTGTTAGTAATTAGTGTTAGTAATTAATTAGTTAAGTTAGTTGTAGTTAATTGTTGTAGCTTGTTTATTTAGTCAAGATAGTGTTAGTAATATTAGTCAATTAAATTAATGTTATTATTTGAAGTTAATTAATTTAGTAATATTAGTTAATGAAGTTAGTTTTGTTACTTGTGGCCAATTAGTTTAGTTAAGTTAATGTTAGTAATGTTAGTTAATTAAGTCAATTTTATTATTTATAGTTAATTAATTTGGTTAATTTAATTTGGTAATTATGAGTAGTTAACAGCTTTATAATTTTAGTGTTGATTTAATTAAGGTAGTTTAGATATAATGTTATTATAATATATAATTTTAATTGTGTGGTGATGTTGAGATTGATGGAGGATGGAAAATGTTGTTGATTAATTGCCCGACGGATGGGCCGTATAGATTGAATATTTGTGAAATTGTTGATATTTTAACAGGTGGATAGTTCAATTTTTAGAGGAGATGCTGCCGAAATTTCGGTAGAACATAAAAGAAATTTCGGTAGAAAAATAAATAAATTTCGGTAGGAAATAAAATACAAGTTAGAAGGAAATAAATTATTATAGAAAAGAACTTATATCTCAAAATTTAATTATGTAGAGAAGTTAGGATATAAAATAAAATTTTTAAGAGTGGTGAATGAATATTTTGTCTGATAGAATTATTCTTTTTGTGTCGTTCTTGTAATTTCTTAGATCGCCCGGGTCTATCTAGTGCTCCTCCAGGACAGCATCAAAACTAGAATTTCGCTCTCCATCACTGTGAGTAATAATAAATAATGCATATCAACATGCATTTGCATAGCTTTTTTTTTACAAACCTTACATATATATATATATATATATATATATATATATATATATATATATATTAAAGCTCATATTTATTTTATGTTGCATAATTGTATATTTGGATGTATTTGGTGTAGTACGTTGAAAGAATTGTTTGAATAATTGTGCTGTGCATATATTGTGATTTGTTTGTGTGGAATTGGGATGAAGTGGGTCACCATGGGACTGTGAGACCGTACCGTTTTATGGATCCAATATGATTACCGTTAGCCGGGTAAATGGGAGATCGGCGCCCCCGTGTGCACCTACCGTTATCGTTACCGTTAACCACGGGTTGGCTTCTCGTCGTTGCGCACCGGACAGTCTAGATTTGATCGCAGCCCGCAGGGTGGCCTCCTGTTGTGAGCGCTTGATGATCTAGATTGGATGGAGACCACCGGGTTGCCTCCTGTTGGTATGAAAAAAAAAAAAAAAAAAAAAAAAAAAAAGAAAAGAGAGGATAGAAAAATAATGAGAGGGCTGGTCAAGTGAGGATTAGACCGGTCGGCCAGTATGGGGGATCGGCTCCCTGGTGCACATGTGAGAGGATGAGCCATGTGGGAGGACGGCTCATCGGGGGTTCGGTGACTCCACTGACTAATTTCCACGTGATGTGATTATTTGAAGGTGATAATGTTTGTGGGTGCTGATATGATGCCATATGATTGACTGTTGTGTGTACATTCAGTCTTTTAGGGTGCATATGTGTGACTGTTTGTGATGTGTATTATTTATTATTATTCACTGAGTTGCAAAACTCACCCCCTCCAAACAAACCTCCCAGGTACTAGGAAGCAGCTGATTCGACTGAGGCTCTGCAATCTTCTCCGCAGAGTTATAAATGTAAACCTTATATTTCTGTTATTTAATTTCGGATGTATAAATTATTCTATTATCAGTTTATTATTGAACTCCGCAGTTATAGGGTTGTGTATTTTAATCGGGCTTTATGATTAGCACTACGCTATAAATTAAATATTATGCAATTAACCGCAGGTAAACCAGTAAGTCCATTATAATTTATTGTGAATAGGCCCCGATTATATATTATGTGTTATTTGAGATTGGGCCAGATGTTTGATGTTTGAATATGGGCTTACTGTTTTGATAAAATTGAGAAAGCTAGGTAGACAGATTGGATAATTTAGGCTTACTACGGGCCTCGGGGGCCTTAAGCTTACCTGGGCCCTAGTGCCGGTCCGGCCCACAGAAACGGGTCGTGACAACTAGAAATGAAGTGTCAGTTCCCTAAACTAGTTATTCACCCAATTTTCTTGAGTAAAATTTTTCTTTTGGGCTCATGAAATGTAAAATCTCCATATAAGGTTCTTTTATTTGTTTTTTTAAAGAATTTCTTTGATTTTTTTTAAAATTTTTTATACCTAAAAGAAAAGGTTATTTTTTATATATGTTTTAAGAAAAGACAGATTGATCACTATTAATTACCAAAGTTTGACCCTTTTATTTATGGTCAAATACATAAATTATGCATATACTTATAATGAAAAATCTTGTGACACTTTCAACTTTTATTTTAATCAATTGATCATTTAAATTTATAAAATTACATCTATTAAACACTTCGACTTGATTTATTAAATACTTCAATTTATAAAATTAAATTTATAAACATTACTCGATAGTTGAAAAATCTAAGAATTATTCTTCTAAAAGTTATATTAATCATATATCAAATGAATATTTTATATATAAAAAATATTATTACCAAAAAATCTTATATTAATCACATATCAATGAATATTATATATTTTAATTCGAGAAATATTTATATTTATATCCTCTATTTAATCTTGCATCCAATAATTTTTTATAATTAACAGATTTTGATATTTTTAATTATAAGTTTTCACATAATATTGTTTTGTAGAAAGTGAATCAAAAACATTAATTTAAGTATTGAAAATATAACTTAATTTTTTTAATTTATTATGTTCTAAATTTTTTAAAATATGGTTAAACACTTTACTTGTGACATCCTGGACATCAGGGGGCATCACCTTAGGCGAATCCCACGTCGGCTATGGACGAGGTAAACGATCTATACATAAGACGGGTAGTCTCTAACTTGGTTAGCGCGCTTTTGGGCTGACAGAGTGGGTGACCCCTGGCCCAAGGGACAAAGCCGTGCGATGTAGGGGCATCCGGGCCATCCGGAGACTACGCGAAAGCGGACAATACTAATCAGGTCAGGGCTATGACAATTGGTATCAGAGCCGGCCTCGTGCCCTCTGGCTGGTGGTGGGGCAAACCTCAGCGAGGACGCTGAGTCCCTTAGGGGGGTGAATGTGACATCCTGGACATCAGGGGGCATCACCTTAGGCGAATCCCACATCGGCTATGGACGAGGTAAACGATCTATACATAAGAGGGGTAGTCTCTAACTTGGTTAGCGCGCTTTTGGGCTAGCAGAATGGGTGACCCCTGGCCCAAGGGACAAAGCCGTGCGATGTAGGGGCATCCGGGCCATCCGGAGACTACGCCAAAGCGGACAATACTAACCAGGTCAGGACTATGACATTACTGTTAGAGTCTATTAGTAAATACAATAAAATTAATAAATATATTCTTTCTCTTTGATTTTTTTGGAGAGGATGGTATATATTTATTTGGATTATTTTACAAATTATTGTATTTGAAAAGTTTGTATAATTCTAATTTAACAAAAATAATAGAAGTATAGAATTATAGCATTTGACTAATATATTAAATAAGAAATTTTTTTCTTTTTTAGTCTAATGAAATTTTTTTGAAAAAAATAGGCTATAGAAGTTTGAATTAATGAAAAAAAAAAGTTAATTCGCATATTTGCTATTATTTTTATTTTCAGCTTTTCTATATTAAAGATGAAATAAAGAGAAAATTCAAGAGCTCTCTTTTTATTCAATATTTGATTTTTTTTAATTTATCAAATTTTATTTAATTTTTCTATAATTTAATTAGATATATACTTTTTTAAAATAATTTTTAAAATAGATATAAAGATAAGTAGACCTTTGAGATTTTAATTTTTTCAAATAGTTTTTAAATAAATATATAAGACTTTAGAATTTTTAAATTTAATCTCATTTATATCTATCTATAAAATCGACAAAGAATCTTCCACTCTATATAAAGTTGATAACTTTAAGCAATTTATTTTGGGATTTTGTGTAATGACATGGAGTTTAAAATTTACATGTTATTGAAAAAATTTTAGCTTAACTTCTTATAACAAAAATAGTTGATGCAAAGATCAAATTTATATTTTATATTGTGAATACACAGAGCAAATCTTGATTTATTAGATTAATGACATAGTATCGCCAAATTATAAAATATTTTACAATATGTTCAATGCCAATTTTTAGTTATTTTATATAATAATTAATGACAATTATATTTTTTTTTATTAAAGGGAGAAGTAAAAACATTATTTTATTTTGGAAAAATTATTATTTAGTCCCTCAGGTTTTACATAATTATCCAACTAATCCAAAGTTTTGCGCAAATATCTAACTAGTCCCTCAGGTTTAACTCCGTCTAATTAAAAGGTCCTTCCGTCTGAAAAGTTTTTTTTTTTTCATTAATTGAAGACTAAAAAACTAAAACACCCCTCCCTGGCTGATAGTCATGCACAGGATTTGGACTACTATATGATGAACTAGTTAACGGGTTAAGACATGAAAAATCCACTGATCAATATTTTAGCCACTACACAATTAATATTAAACTTGTTGTAAGAGTTGAACCGAAACTTAATACAAAATAAAATCAAAGTAAATGCAAAATAAGAGCAGGAAGGGAGATATCAGAGCGAACCATATGATTCTATCAGCTAAAAAACACCGGGGAAATATTACATTGCAACAAGAAAAGTTGTATCTCAGTGGGTTTCCCTTTCAAAGCTCAAATTCTTCATCCTTCAGAGCCATCTCTGCAGCCTCCTCTTCCTCCTCATCAAGAATAAAATACTCATTCTTCTCCAAAGGCCTAAACATATAAAACATCACTGCACAAAAACAGCAGACTAGCTGTCTCCTCCGCGGCATTACTAACCAACTGGTATTTGTAAGCCGCAATAGTCTTAAGAGCAAAAACCACAATCCTTGTGAAATACAAGTACCCAATAACAACAATGTAAAATTGTCTAAACAGTTGCAATTTGGCCAAATTCCTTGTAGCTTGCCCATCAGTCTTCGAGGTCTCTCTCAAAGACCGGATCGACCACACAATAGGGAAAATAATCGCGCAACAACAGATAATATCCACTAACAAAAACACCTGATTCCAGGTAACACAATCTTTAATAAAAGGCCCAGTCTCACCAATCACCACAGAAGCTACATTAGCCAAGACCTGAAGTGGAATAACAATCATCAACACCTTCTTCTCCTTCTCTTGCAGGAATGGCTTCAAAAACGACCAGCCGGTGCCAATCAAAACAATCCAAAACCTTGTTGATAGTCATGCACAGTTCAGTAAGGGCATTCTTCGTCATTATAAAATGTCTGCCTTTGTTTTGTACTGATTTTAATGGAAAAAAATCAACTTTTCGGACGGAAGGACCTTTTAATTAGACGGAGTTAAATCTGAGGGACTAGTTAGATATTTGCGCAATACTTGGGATTAGTTGGATAATTATGTAAAACCTGAGAGACTAAATAATAATTTTCCCTTTTATTTTCGATTAGATGTTATATCGTAAGATATGTTAAAAACAAACTATCTTATTTATATTTTAATATTACATAAATAATAAAATTAAATGAGTATAAAAATAATTATGTAATGAGTAAAATTAATGTGGAACGCACGTCATAAAAGACCTAATATTTTATAAAATTACATACACTAACAACAAAAACACAAAAGCCACCATAGTATTTTATTAAATTGCCTACATTAACAACAAAAACACAAAAGCCATCGCATGGACCATGACGTATTTGCTCAGATCATTCGTCTCATTGAAGTTGTATCTAATTAGTTTTTAGCTAAATACATAAATCAACTCTTAGATTTTATAATTTTAATTTTATAGTACTTTGAACTTTACGAATGAGCTATTGTATATTTAAATTTATAAATTTTAGTAATATTATACATTTTTCAACACTAATATTAATAATTTTTTAGAATTTTGGTTTTTATCTGTAAAATATCTGCTTGATATATAGGTAGCGTGACATTTGGAATAATAATTTTTATAAATTTAAACTTTTTAATGAATACTTAATTGATCTAATTTTATAAGTTGAATTGTTTAATAAAATAAATTTAAAAATTAAAGTATTTAATATGCATAATTTTATTAGTTAAAGTGTTTAATTTGTTAAAATAGAAATTGAGGGTGCAATAAGACTAAAGTAACATGTTTTTCTTTTTAATTTATTTGTATGAAAACTTTAAAATTTTGAATAGATAGTATAACCTATAGCGTCTGCACACCAAGTCATAGTCTAGCAGGAAGGTGCATATACGACTTAACAATAGATACAGATTTTAATTCTTCATTCTCCGATGCTTAAAAAAAAAAAAAAAAACTGAAAATGGAATATTAATTTTTTTTTTTTTTTTAATTTTGTTGATTACCTGACGCTACTAATATTATTTGATCTTAGTCTATTCAATTTGGGACACAGATTTTGGATCAACCTCGTGTGGGATTATTCTCTTTGCTGATGCATGATATTATTTGATGTTTGTGTTAATTCTAGTTAGTTTTTTCACTTTTTGGGCTTAGCCGCCGTTTATGCACCAAAATATATATATATATATATATATATTATTTGATCTTTATTTCCGTCTCAAAAATCATTATTATGACATAAATATATTGTGGCTTATTTGTTTCTATTATTTCATCTTTTCCGTGATTAATAATCAATAAATTATTATTTTTAATGCTAAATTCTTATAAAAAAATTAAAATTCATTAATGATTTATTACTATTTATTAAGAAAAACCATTTACAATATTATATCTAAATAAAAATTTTTAAAAAATTTAAATCATGAGGATATACAACGAGTAAAAACGTGTATATTAAATATAGTTTTCAAAAAAAAAAAAACTAGTATTTTATATTTTATACTTTCTTATATATAACAAGGTTATATTTTCGAGTCTCTAAATTATGACTAAATTAAGACTTAGATCCCTCAACATTTGAGTATTATTTTGAAAGACCTGAATAATGTTGTCGTTACATTGTGAGATCCTTCCATGTGAGGTCCTTTCATTCAAATTTCTACATTTTTCCGTTTATATGAGCTGAAAAACGAATATTAAGTAGGGGTTAAATATTTTTGGATTTTTAAATTATGACCAAATTAATACTTATGTCCTCACGTTTGAGTAATTGTTCGCTTTTCAGTCCATATAAACGGAAAAAAGATAAGAATTTGGATGGAAGGATCTCACAATATAACGGCAGCTTTATTTAGGTTCTTCAAAATAATTATTCAAACGTTAAGGGATTTAAGTGTTAATTTGATCATAATTTCGGGATCGGAAAATATTTAACCCTATATAACAGATCATGTAAACTCCAAAACGTTACGTTCCAAAATCGTGTACAGCTATGACGTATTTGCTCCGATCATTGGTCTGATTGTTGTCATTCCTTTCGTCATGATCTCCAACACGAGGCGAAGATCCCAATCGCTATTGTTCTTTCATGGCCATGTATATATGTGAGTGTTTGTACTTCAAATTTTCATAAAAGTAACAAATAACCAGCAATCCTAAATTTTTTTTCAGTAAGATAAGCAAAAAATATAATGGAAGTAGCTAAAGATGTTGTGATTATAGGAGCTGGAATAGCTGGACTTGCCACTTCTTTGGGGCTTCACAGGTATGAATCCGAAATTTCAACTAAATTTGAATTCTTAACCTTTTGTTCTACGTACAAGACAAGACGTTAAACATTGTACTACCTTACTAATGTACGCTCGAATGCTTGTAATAGACTTGGAATTGAAAGCTTAGTGTTGGAGGCATCAGCTAATTTGAGGGTGACTGGATTTGCATTCACAACATGGACAAATGCTTGGAAAGCATTGGAAGCTATTGGTGTTGCTGATTCTCTCAGGGAAAAACATGTGGAGATTGAAGGGTAATTACCATTAATGAATTTGAACTATCTTCTCTCTGGTATTTCTAGATTTCCCAATTGGATATCATATAAATGCTTATTTGCATGAAACTAATATATTATTGCAGACTAGTTCCCACCTCCACAGTCACTGGCCAAAGGGGTCAAGAATTATCCTTTAAAGCCGAAGGGAAGCAGTAAGTACACTAGTTTCAGTGTCAATTAAAATTAAGTCCCGCACAGTCTTAATTGTCAGCTAAATTGGATGCTGTAATGTGCAGTGGAGACCATGAAGTTCGGTGTATGAAAAGGAAATTGCTGCTCGAAACCCTTGCACAACAACTCCCAAATGATACCATAAAGTTCTCATCCAAAGTGGTTTCTATTGAGGAATCAGGCTATTTTAAGCTCCTCCATCTTATTGATGGCACTATCATCAAAACCAAGGTACTAATATTCCGCAAGTTCATGATAATATTAGTTACTGATAATATTTTCAAAATCTAATGCTGTCTGTGAATTTGTAAAGGTCCTAATTGGATGTGATGGGGTCAATTCAATGGTGGCAAACTGGCTAGGATTAAAAAAGCCAGCTTTTGCGGGGCGGTCAGCTATGAGGGGCTATGCAAATTTTAAGGGAGGCCATGGGTATGGTCCCAAGTTCTTGCAGTTTTTTGGTAATGGATTTCGTTCAGGTCTCCTCCCTTGTGATGATACAACTATATATTGGTTTTTCACTTGGACTTCCCCTAAGTCAGGTAAGGATGAATTGATTATGCATTTTAAAATCTAGAAAAACATACAACTGTAACATGTTAAAACATGAGAATTTGGATTGTAATTCCTTCAATTAGTCAATTATCTTTTCACTAATATGAAACTTTTGCTAAATTATGCAAATTCTCATTCTTTGTTTCTTGTAGACAAAAGTGAAGGTGACAACCCTGCCAAAATGAAACAATTTGTTCTTAGCAAACTTGAAAATGCAGCTAGTGAGGACTTCAGAGCTGTAGTAGAAGCCACTAATTTAGATGATATATTATCTTCTCCATTAACATATAGACATCCATGGGAATTGGTATGGGGAAATATAAACAAAGGCAATGTTTGTGTAGCTGGAGATGCTCTCCATCCTATGACTCCGGATATCGGTCAAGGTGGTTGTTCTGCTTTAGAAGATGGAGTTGTCTTGGCTAGATGCCTTGGTGAGGCGTTTATGAAACAAGTGAATGTAGAGAGTGAAGAAAAAGAAAAAGAAGAATATAAAAGGATTGAAATTGGGTTGAAAAAATATGCACAAGAGAGGAGGTGGAGAAGCTTTCAGCTCATAGCCACATCTTATTTGGTTGGATTTATACAACAAAGTGAGGGGAAAATATTGAACTTCTTGAGAGACAGAATTATGGTTAAATATCTTGCTGGTTTGTTTTTGAAGAGATCTGATTTTGATTGTGGAAAACTCTATATTTCTTGATTTTCATTAGCCATGGATAGGATGTCTATGGCTCTTGTTTTATTGCTCATTACTATAAGAAAATAATAATGTCCATTATTTTGTAGGTATTGCTCTTTTATTAGATACATATAAGTATCAGAAATCTTGTGTGTTCTATTCAGAATCTGCAACATACCACTTATTAATCCGGTTACGAGCAACGTATACCTGCATAAGAAACTAATGCTTCGAATGGTCAAAATACAGAAAATGATGTTAAGGAAGTCCATTAGAGGCAACCTATAGTACCTGTTTTTCCCAGTCAGTCTTACAGGTGATTATGATTAGAGCTATGGTTTGAGTTAGTGTGCCAAACAACATTCCAAACCAGACACCCTGCAAAGTGCAAAACGAATTTTTGCTGACAATAAAACTAGAAAAACATTTACTTCATATATCAGAAACATCAATGATAAGAGGAAGAAGAAGAAAGCAAGAAAATATAAATTCACATTCACCTATATATTCATAATATACCCAAGAACAGCTCCAACTGGAATTCCGATCAAGTAATAGCAGGCAATGTTAACATATGCTACAGTTTTCTGCCGTCCAGCTCCAACAGTAACCCCTACAAAACAATAAGTATTGTCTTTAATTTTCTAATTCGAAGAAAAAGAAAACCATGCAAGAATTCAAAATATAAATTACTAGAGAGAACTGGTTGTATGCTATTCACAAGAATAGAGAAAGCAAAAAGCGGCGAAAGACTAGCAACTGCATCGGCTACCTGAGGACTTTTAGTGAATATGTAAGCTAGCTTTCCTCTTAGGAACAGGAATAAAACAAATAGAACAAAGCCAAGGATACATGATGTAGCAACTATCATCACTATTGAGAACTTTGCAGCATTTGAATTCCCTCTTCCAAGTTCATTCGACACCCGAACACTAGGAATATATTTAAAATCACCAGTCAAAACAATATCAGTATTAGTGTATCCAGAAGAAAAATTTGTTAATTAAGTTAAAGGTGGTATTATTATTATACATAGCACCTTGCAGCAGCCAAGAAACCAAGGGATATCATCATTTCCCATCCATTGATGTTGAGGCTGCAAAGAAGAGCAAGAATAAGAAGAATTAATTTGAAAAGAAAAGTGGACATTAAAAGAAAGAGTATATTTACTGTTATGCTGAAATCCAATCCTCAAGATTGTTAAGAGTATGTTGGTATAAATTTAATTCTTAAAATTAAATAAAGAATTGTTACCATATAGAAAGAGCATCAATAGAGACCTCAGCATTTTGCGTATGTCCGATTAAAAGAATCAGAACAGTGTTATACCAAACCTCAAGACTGTCAAAAAGTTAAACCATGTTAATCTGTTTTACTCAATTAAATTATTTAAATGACTAAAAGAGTCCTAAAACCCTACCAAAGCATAGCACCAGAAGACAAAGAAAGCTTGATAACAGGGGAAAGATCTCTGAAAGCTAAAACAGAGAAACCTTTTCATGTTTTGCTACAACCTCCACAAGTAACATACATAAGCTGTCCTAAATTTGGTACCCAATAAGCTAAAATTGTGGATGCCATTGCTCCTGGAATTCGAAACTTGTATTTAACAGTTAATAGCCATGAAAGAAGGATATGGAGCCCAAGCAAAAAGACTGCTAGGTATGTAATAATCATGTTCATGCTTTGTGCTTGCAGAAACATTTGGCAAGTGAAGGATATAATGAAGGAGAACATGACTGGTGTTAGCCAAAGAGAAATATGTCCTGCTACTTTTGCAAGCTTTGGGTCTTGCCCTAGACCTCTTAGTATTGGAGCTGCCAAGACAAACATTGGAAGAAGCAAGACAATCCATGACCTTTGAAGATATATTCCTAGCATGTGATATTTTTTGGCCCCATAGTATTGCCCACAGAGAGTTCTAGTGCACTAGCCATGCCCAACTGCACATTCAATAATACAACAAGTTCTTTTAGAGATATATATGAACCATTATAATTCTTCAGGCACAGCACCATCAGACCAGTGGCTTGGGGCAAATTAAAATAAAACAAAAATAAAATAGTGGTGAAGATGGACATGTACATACTAGAATGCCATTAGCAAATCTCAAAAAAACAGTGAAGAGAAGGGAATAAGCAGCCAATTCAGTAGAGCCAATGTAGAAAATCTGGTGAAAATGGCAGGACCAGTTACTATCCACATCTTCTTGCTTTCTCTCCATAGCTTCTCCTTAAACCCTACTTCTTCTTCTGGAAACCTTTCTAATTCCATATTCACTATATCATTCCTGTAAGCCACAAGAAAATTAGTATCTGTATCGTAATAATACAAGAAAATTAGTAATACATGCGTTTCACTGGCATTTCTTGTCAATCAAAAAGATATTCTATGCAATGCAACCAACACAACATTGAAGCGAGATTTCAACTTCTTATGCAACTAAGCATATTACCTTTTCCCTTTTGGATTCGTAGACGAGATAGCTCAGAGAACTGATTTGATCACTGATAATGGAAATAGCAAGGTTTGTTTTACGTCATATGCAGAAATAAGGTTAAGATTCCTTATTTTTTGGACAAGTTGACTCCAGCTATTTTTCGGCGATTTTCAACTAATTTTTTGGGCAAAATGAAAACGGCATTGGACTGAGAAAAAATCTAACAAAACTAAAACTAAACCGAATATGTTTAAATTCAAATTGAATCAAACCGGTTTGATTTAGTTGGTTTGTTCAATTCCACCAAAGTATGCTCATTGTTAGTTAAATGTTATTTGAATAATGTTACCTGATCTACTTCCTTAACTTCTAGATGCTCCTATTATTGTTGAAGTGTTTTAACGAGTCAAAATATTAAATACTACATTAAATGCTATTGTTAAATTGGGTTAAGCCAACACCGATCAATTTTACTTTCTCTTAAATGCGGATCCCAATTTATTTCACTCTATCATACAGTCGTGCTTACACTTCACAAAAAAAATAATATTTCTTTTTTTTTTTTCATCCAATCTATAAACAATATATTTTCTAAATGATCTGGCAGATCTATATTGATTAAATATAATATACGAGGGTGAACAAAGTGTTTGCACTATCAATAAGAGAGATGTTGACATAATGTAGTTAAAGCTGTGATGTCCTTAAAAAAGATGAGTTGATTTTAATGTTATTCATCTGATGTGCTTTTTTTGACTAAGTTATCTACTATAGAATTATCTTCCTTAAAGATCTAAATTATTTCAATTTTCCACCTCTAATTTTAGATGCTATGAACTGTGAAATTGATGACTCGTATTTTTTCAAGTTTGGATTTCTGACCAGAAACTTTTTTTGTAATTGGTTCACCGCTTACTAAGAGTTTGAATCAATTGTGATATCCGTGGCTTGAGTTTTCTTGAAAATTTTGTAAGGCTAGTATAAGTGCTTCATATTCTACTATATCATTAGTATTGTTGAAGGAGAGTTTGATTGCATTGCTCCTACTGCGCTAATTGTGTCATTGATCCTGGCTTTCCTAGGTTGAGGCCCTATTATAGTTTCTTGTTGGTGGTGTTAGTTGCCAAGTGCTTAGGTTTTAAGATTCATTCTTGGCACATAGTGTACATCAAATGCTCCCAATTTGACTGTCCAGTTAGTGAGTCTTTACGAGTTGTCCTGTTGGTGTAGTACTTCGATTAAGAGATAGTTAGTTCGAACTTCAATAGTACGAGATTCAAAGTAGGGACATAACTTCTTTGTTGATATAACGACCGTAAAAATGGTCTATTCAACAGGTTAATAATTTAACTCACCTTTCGTGACCATTTGACTTGCATAGTAGATAAGAAACTATTCCTTTTTTTTCCTCTCTAATGAGGACTAAGCTAACTGTTTCTTTGGTTACAGCTAGATAGAAGTATAAAACTTCTTTTAACTTTGGCACGTCTAATAATGAAGGTTTGTTCAGAAAGTCCTTTAGCTCAATGCTTACTTACAATCTTGCCCCGCATGTGAAAGATTGTCTCATTTTTAAGGCTAAAAAGAAAGGAAGACATCTTTTTATTGAAGAAGAGATAAATCTCTAGAGAGCTGTGATTTTTCCATTGAGTTTTGAACTTTATGAATCAACCTGGGAGAAGAAATATTCAAGATTGCTTCTATCTTTTCTAGGTTAGCTTTGGTTCCTCTTTGTAAGATCATATACCCGAGAAACCTTCATGCTTCAACCCCAAAAGTGCAATTTTCAAGATCGAGCTTCATCCTGGCTTTATCTAGAATGTTGAAAACTTGGAAGATATCTCCTGCATGGTCTAAGGTGTTTCTGTTTTTAGTTATCACGTCATTAACATAAACTTGTCTTAATTTACCAATTAAAATCTTTGAACATTTCATTAACCATTTTTTATGACTCGCACCTATATTCTTGAAGCTGAATGTTATGACTTCATAGCAATATACCCATCTTTCTACATCCTTAGAGTCCATCATGATCTGATGATACATGTATATAGAATCTAGTAGAGAGCAGATTGTGTACCTTGCTATAGAATCTATCAGCTATCAATGAACGACAATGGATAATAATCTCTAGGGCACGCTTGTTCAAGTCTATGAAATCGACATACATTTGCTACTAGACATTGGATTTTTTTACTAACACTACATTGGCTATCTATGTTAGGTACTACACTTCTCGAATTCACACCGCTTCAAAGAACTTTTTTAACTTCTTTTTGAATGACTTGAATTTATTCTAAAGCAAGTTTTCTTTTTTTATTATATTGGATTAATTGATGGATTGATATTTAGTATATGAGTCATTATGGACAAATGTATAACTATGACCCTCTCAGGTGCCCATGTGAATATTTAAATCTCTTTGTCAAAGTTTTGATGACAGTTTGTTTATCTTGACTTTTTAAAGCATTCTACCATTGGAATGCGCCTTCTTTCACCAATATTAATGATTTAAACTGAGTCCACAGGTTCATGGGCTATTTTTTATTTAGGTTTTCAAGCATTCTTATGGGCAAGTTCATCTTAATTATGCCTTGGTACATTCTAATAGCATGCCTAAGCCTATTCTTGACACCCATGAGGTACAACTATACCACTTTGAGTTAGAAGTTTAGGGCAGAACAAAGTTATGTTAATGTGTGTCCCATAACTATTAAGAATAGGTTGTCCAAAGATCACATTATAGGCTAACGAAATATCTACAATGAAAAATTCTTTATAAATTTCTCTCTCATACTTCTTATCCCCAATGTAGAAGCCTAAGTTTATTAAACCTAACTTCAGTACAATCCTCTCTCTTAGGCCTAGAAGGATACTAGGAACTTAGCTAAATTTTTCTTTTTTTAATTCCAATTTAAGTGTTACATCAAGAATGATGAGGTTAACTACATTTCCCATATCAACGAGGAATTATTTTATTTGAAACTTATTTATTTATATGGTGATCACCAATGGATTATAATAAGGTGACTTGATTTAGGAGTTTGCTAGGCTAAAAGTCATCGGAGTTTGGCATATCTCACTTTCTTTAGCTGTCGACAAGACTCTTTTCCTTTATGCTTTGGGTATACCAGCTCCTCCTGCTGTTACATTAATCAATGCTTTTTGTCACTTCTCTAGGCCAATACATACTATTGAAGACTAAGCAAACCTCTCCTTTTTAGTCAAGATCTTCAAACTAGTGTTACTTAAAATATGGTATGCCGTAATATGAAGTACGAGTATAAATACTGAGTATGACACTTTTTAAATTTATGATATGGGGTATATTATATGGAAAAGTAATACGGTAAAAATTTTTATTGAATTCGCTTTGAATTATATGCATGATAAATAACATAATCACAAATAATTATTTTATTAAGCTTAAAGTATCTCTCTCTCTCTTGACACACACACACACCCCCATAGACATATTAAGAATAATATATACAAAAAAATTAAGTAACTCTAATTAGATAATTTGAAATTTCATAAAAGACTTAAATGTAATTTAAAATTCAAAATGCCGAATTAATGTCTACCAAATAAATGCAAGTTAAAGAAAAATATAAATATTTGAAATTTCAATATCTTATTTTCTAAAGTTATTTAAGTTCTCACTTCTCAGCATACTCATCCTCTAATGATTTCCACCTCAACTTCTCTAATCTAATACTAGAGCCATCTATATATGTTTCTTTTGACTCAATATCCCATTTTTTTTGTAAGGGCCATGATTGTAGTTTTCCATAAAATGAAATTACAAGCATAAGTTTGAATGAATAAAAACTAACTTATCAGCTCTAGAAGAATTTAGTTTGTTTCTTTTGGCACTATGAATATAAGAATAAGCACTATGAATCAAATGCTTTTATAAAATCTTTCAAAACAGGATTCAATGTATGAACAATACAAGGTGATAAAAAAATATATATATATGCTTATGCACCTTTTTAATTTCTTTTCCAACAAGTTTACAACGAGTAGCATTATCAGTTACAACTTGAATAACATTATTAAGACCTATTCCATCAATAATTTTTAATAAAAATTCAAATAATTTCCTTTCTTGTTTTTGTAACTCCTGAAAAGTCCTCCGCGTATAAAAACATAGATCCTCGATTATTTGCTGCAATAACATTTATTAAACTCTGATTTTTACAATTTGTCCATCTATCACTAACAATTGAAGCACCTTGAGTGAACCAAGTATCTTTTATATGAATTAAATCCTTTTCAACACTCATTTTACATTCTTCTAAAAAAGCAGTTCTTGCCTTATCATAAGATGGAGCTTTGTAATCCTTAAGACCTCTATTAACTGTGCATATCATTTTATGAAATTGAGGATTTCTTCAAACATTAAATAGAATATCATTAGCACACAAGTCTTTCATAATTTTCATACCAACTATATCTCTCTCCATTATTTGAAAAGATTCGTTAATAGTTTTGGTAGATAATTTTATGAGTGTTGCATTTCTCAAAGAAGATGAAACTCCAACCCTTTCAAATTCTTGAACTTTTCTTCTTAATCTCTTGTATGTTGGTTGGTCCCTCATCATCGCAGTACATCATTGATTTTCCGCTTTCTTTCCAAGAGGAGCACCGAAAACCGGTAATAAACGCGAGTATCAGAACTGGTAAAATTGACGTTTATAATGATTTCATGTCGTACTTTTGATCCTCCTGAAGTTTTTATTTTTTCATCAATAATATAATTGATCTCACTTAATAATGGTTTCAATTTCAAATTTGAATTAGTTTGTTTTGGAGGCTCTTGTTTTTTTGCTATTTCTTCTTCTCCACTTGAATCATCTCCAATAATTTGAACATCTTAGGTGAATTGATCAACTTCCTTCCTCCTCTTTCCAAAAGCCATGGCAGTTTGTTAAATTTAGAAGGAAAAGAAGAAAAAATCATGAAAAAAAAAAAAAGAAAAGCAATAGGGGTTTAAAAATTTTCAAGTATGATATGAGGTAGTTTACAATTTAGTAAATTTAAAACTCTATCTGATTTATTATTTAGTAAGACTTAAACATTACTAAATAGGCTAATTATTTATATATTATATATTGTCTTATTTAATTAATTTAAAACCTTTAAATAGGATAATCATTTGTGCATATATATATAAAAATTTTAAAAAATCTTACTAGATATTATATACTACATAGGATAGCTATTTTACTCTGTAGTAAAACCTAATAAATAGGATAATGTTTTATATTCTAGGTATGTTACTATTTAGTAGCCTATGTATTTTACTATTTTGTAATTAAAATCCTATCAAAGAGGATAATTGTTTAATATATTAATTGTTTTACTATTTAGTGAATTTAAAAATCTAGTAAATATGCCAAGTAATTAACTACTATAATTAAAAGTCTAAAATTGAAAGGTATTTAATTAGAATTTTGACTCTAAATATCCTATGATAATCGATTCGCTAATTTTAGTATCTCGATACGCATTTGGGTACAATGTTTCGGAAATGTGGTGCAGGAAGCTAACCCACGATTTACGTAACATTACTGTTGGGATATCCTCCCAAGTCCCACATCGAATAAATGTGAGAAGAGAAATCAAAATATAATGGTTCAAATCCAACCCATTAGTATGAGACCTTTTGAGAAATATCCAAAAACAAATCCGTGAGGGTTTGACCCAAAACGGACAATATCATATTAATCTGGGGTTGGATGAGGGTACGCGCGGTCACAGCAATAAGAGGGAAAAAAAGAAATTGGTGTTTTAACTACCTGAGATTGAATCTCTCTTTTGACTAAGCGTCTTATAATCTCATCTTTGAGCTATTTACATTCTTCTATCGACATTTCATTGTTAAGTTTAATATTGACGCAATTTGGAATAACGAGTCACACAAAATAAGAATTGGACTGGTTAGTTTGTGATGAGCATGATCTTAGCTTCGGAGATCGTTTAAGTCATTTCCAGGATGTGTCAAGTTTGTTCATTGCTGAGTTACTTGGGCTAAGGGAAGTATTAAGTTAGTTTAAAGAAGATTTTACTCATAGAAGAATTGAGCTTGAGAGTGATTGTCTTCTGGCAGTTAATGTTTTACGCAATGATGATTCTTATTGTTGGATTTTTGATTGCGGATTGTAGAATGTCCCTTTCAAGTATTGCTACTATAGATGTGAAGTTTGTTAGAAAAATCAGCGAATTAGGCTGCTCATATGCTAGCAAGGACATCTATTTCTATGATTGATTCATTAAAGCGTGGTATTGTCTCTGTAACTTTAATTGATGATGATGTCTTTTAGTTTGACATTAATAATACATAAACACTTTGAGTCGTCAAAAAAATAAAAGTCCTCACCTCAGTTTTGATACTAATTACAAACCTTATCAAGAATATTGTTGTTCAACTATTAAAGATTTTGTCAATTATTTTATAAAACTTACTTGTTTCATTACAATAATGTACAAGAACTAGGTAGAAAAATTATTTATCTTGTTATCAAATATTTTTCAATTGTCAATTACATATAATTTTATTGGTCTTCTCACTTATACGAAAAATGAAAAATCTCAAGTTTAGATCATCCATAATTCCATAGTGTTATTTTGACCTATTAAACCTCCCAACGAATCAAAAAATATCTTATTAATTTGTCTATTTTATAGATTTCGACTATTTAACGTTGTCAATCAGGTAGTGATTTGGTTAGTCTCCTAATAAAAAGAAGAATGTCTTAAGTTCAAGTCATTTTGATCACAATAGTAGAGAAGAGCTGCCTTTGTGATTTCTTAGCTTGTTACTCTTTAAACGTCTTTTTCTATAATCTTTCTACTTTTTATAGGTAATAAAATTTCTATTTTCATTTTATAATCCCTCTATTTTCATATTAAAATTTTCCGATTTTATTATTATTGCCTTACTGTTATGTTTACTATTTTTTCCAATTAAATTAAAATTTCTTCGTTCATTATTTGAGAATTGAGATTCTCTTTAATATTTTATTATTTTAAACCATTTTTATTTAATTATTATTATTTTTGGGTATTAACAAGTTCAATTAGTATTTAAAAAAAATGCAAAATTTCACAAAAAAATCCATATTCGAGTACCTTTTCTCGTTAAAAAAAAGTTTCAATTAGTGAAAAAAAAAAAAAAAAAAAAAAAATCCATTCCGAACTCGCCGTCTAGGTCTAGCACATTGAGGTGACACCGTTTCACCTTATTCTTTCCCTCGTTCTTTCTCTCGATATCTTTGCTAGACTTGCAGGGAAAGAAAAGCAGGTCCGAGTCTGGACTAAAAACACCTTGGGTTTCTTCGTCTCCTCCATTCCTCAGATCAAATCACTATCTTTCACAATTTAAGGTAAATTTTTCACTCACTTCTTCACTCAATCTTGCACTTGTTTTCTCTTTTTCTTTAAAAATCTCAATTTTAACCTCAATTAACATACCCTATTTCTTTTGCTTAAGTTAACCCTAGATTTCACTATGACTCAAGACGTCGAGATGAAGGAGCAGCCAGCTCCTAGCAATTCTACTACCTCTTCTTCTCCTTCTACTCTCCACCGTAAGTCTATTGTTGGGTGTTTTTTCCATTCTTGATTTTGTTGCTTAGATTTTGAGATTGGGGATTTGAGATTTTGTTTTGATTTATTTTGTTTGTTTTGTAGATTTGAAAGAGATTGCGTCACTGATTGAGACTGGTGCCTATGCCCGAGAGGTAAGGCGGATTGTTCGTGCTGTTCGCTTGACGATGGCCTTAAGGAGAAAGCTCAAGGCTCAAGTGCTCTCTGCATTCCTTAATTTTGCTCTTAGTCCTGGATCCGAGCCTCATAATCGGCTAGTCTCCTATCTCCCTAAGGTAATTTTTGTTTTTTTATTGAAACCCAGTTGGGTTTTGGGTTCTCATTCGTGCTTTTTCAAATTGCCAGATGTTCGATTTGACTTCCTGTGTTAAATACAGGAGGCAGAAGATATCATTGAATTGCATTGTTCTGTGTTGGGCTGAGTTTCTACACAAAATTTGATTGTGTTAGATGGATAATGTTAATGGTCATTTGTTTTTGAACTTAGCAAGTGTTAAGGTGCCAAAACAAAATTTCTTTGTGTTTGGCTATTGGTAGAAGGTTGTGTCTTATTTAGAGATGTCTTAAGACTGAAGTATGAAAGGCTTCTTAGTTTGGTGTAATTGGCACTTCTAACTGTTTCGCATTGCTGACAGGAGGATGAACATGAAATGGAGGTTGATACTGCAACATCTGTGACTCCAGCTCTTGTGAAACATCCGTTACCAGAACTAGAGATATACTGCTACTTGCTGGTGCTAATATATTTGATTGATCAGAAGAAATATAATGAGGTACTGCTGAACACAAGTAATCAAGTGTCACGCCTTACTCCCCTCTCTGGTTTTGGTGTTGAAACCACCTTATGCTAATCAACTCTTATTGTAGGCTAAAGCTTGTTCATCAGCAAGCATAGCCAGGCTGAAGAACGTGAATAGGAGGACAGTTGATGTCCTAGCATCCAGGCTCTACTTTTATTACTCCCTTAGCTATGAACTCACTGGTGATCTCTCTGAAATCAGAGGGTGAGATATGTTTACCATTATATTCATTAGTTTTATCTGCTAAACAGGCGTTGGTTTGTTTTGGCTGCCGATTCTATGGTAATTAACTATCTTTGAAAATGATTTAATTCATTTTTTAACTTGGGTACTTTTTGTTTCATCAACAGCAACCTCCTTGCTCTTCATCGCATTGCAACACTGCGCCATGATGAGCTTGGTCAGGTAAAGTTTCTGTTACTGTAGCTACATTGTGTCTATTTTGCTGTATCTTTACTAGGATAATGACAATGTTTTGATGCAGGAAACACTTCTCAACCTTCTACTTCGCAACTATCTCCACTACAATTTATATGATCAAGCAGAGAAGCTGAGGTCTAAAGCCCCACGATTTGAAGCTCACTCGAATCAGCAGGCATCTCTTTTACTTTCTAAATTCAACAATCATCTTTTTCTATGTATTGAGTTGCACATGAATGTTGAGTATGGTTGCTTGACCAAGTGTGCCTTAGTAACTTAACATGTTCCATTTTTGTGATCAAAAGTTAGAATCAGTATCTACTTCTACGGGCACTGAAAGTAACATTCGCTGGATACCGACATTATATACCAATATTTCAAATAGTGCCCCTTTCTTCTCAAGCTTGCTGACCTTTAAAATTCAAGGCTCGCACATGCTTCAGAGATGATGCATCTTTAGCATTGTCCTTAAGATTTTAAATGTCATGTTGATTGTTGGAATGTAGACAAAATTAGCACCCTTATTTTTAGGAGGTGAATTAATGAAAATATTGAATCATATGGAAATGGTGCAATGGAACTACGTATTTTCTTGATGACTAGATACTTATTATCAAATATCTTGCAAAATGAAGTTAATTTTAGGGAGCTGGCATTTTGGCGTATTAGTCATGTCCAGTGCATTCTAAGATTTGACAATCTTTATTGCAGTTCTGTCGGTACCTCTTTTACTTGGGAAAAATTAGGACTATTCAGTTGGAGTACACCGATGCAAAAGAGTCCCTTCTTCAAGCTGCTCGGAAAGCACCTGTTGCAGCCCTTGGTTTTCGAGTTCAATGCAACAAATGGGCAATTATTGTCAGATTGTTGCTAGGAGAAATCCCTGAGAGAACTGTTTTTATGCAGAAAGGCATGGAGAATGCTCTGAGGCCTTACTTTGAGTTGACAAATGTGAGTACAGACTGATCAAATTAATTTGCTTGATTTAATTTATAAAATTGAGAATAAGGTTTTTGAATTTGTTGGTCAAGGTTTATGCTTCTCATTTTGGACTAAAAACAAGTACAGGGGGAAGCTTGTATTTCTCGATTGTTGTGGCAATTACTATGTTATGACTTATGTGGAACTTTGCTCTTCTCCCCCCCAATCCGCGACTGTCTTGCTCTCCTGTGCCAGCAAGATAGCTTGGCTGTAAAATTATTACACTGGGACCTGAGTCTTAAGCATTTATCATGTGTTTTTCAGGCTGTTCGAATAGGAGATCTGGAGCTCTTTAAATCTGTTGCAGAGAAGTTCTCCACCACTTTCAGTTCAGACAGGACTTACAATTTAATTGTTAGACTGCGACACAATGTGATAAGGACCGGACTTCGCAACATCAGTATTTCTTATTCCCGTATTTCATTGGCTGATGTGGCCAAGAAGTTAAGATTGGATTCCTCAAACCCTGTTGCTGATGCTGAGAGTATTGTAGCGAAGGCAATACGAGATGGCGCAATTGATGCAACTCTGGATCATGCCAATGGTTGGATGGTATCAAAGGAAACAGGGGATATTTACTCCACAAATGAGCCTCAAATTGAATTTAACTCAAGGATTGCTTTCTGCCTCAATATGCATAACGAAGCAGTGCGTGCACTTATGTTTCCTCCAAATTCCCACAAGGAGAAAGAAAGTGCTGAGAAGAGAAGGGAGAGACAACAGCAAGAACAGGAGCTTGCGAAGCACATAGCTGAGGAGGATGATGATGAATTTTAATTTTGCATCTGCAAAATTTCAGCCGTTTTCACCTTGGGATGTGCACTCCGGTCCAGCTGCACAACTTCCTTCAAGAACTCCCTACAAGAATATTTTGACATTTATCTTCTGCATCGAATTTTTATATTCTGATTTAGGATTCTGTCCCATATCCAAGCGACCTCTGTTCGACTACTCAGGATCATATTATGGAATGGAATTTCTTCCATTGAATTCCTTTTCGTTGCCTGATTTTATTGCAATAGTTTTCCTGTTTCTTTTGCTTCAGGATGTTTGTTGTATTTTCCATAACTGATAATGATAGATATTCCATAATGGCTTTAAAATCTAAAATCATGCTTTGCTTTTTGCTAAATCAATGAGTTTGATTTGGCAGATGTTTTTCTAAGCTGATTTGGCTCGTGTTATATGCACACGTCTGCAACTGTAATTTCTAAACGTTCTTAGGGGCGTGCTCTTTGTCAACGTTTTAAATTAAATTTAATTTATTTTGAACATTTTCCTTAACGTCCAAAATCATTTTTAGGCTGTTTACTTCGCAGATTTTTTTTTTTTTTTTTTTTTGGAACATATTTTTTTAAAAGTAAAAGACCATTAAACTATTTTAAAAAAACAAATGAATTTCATTTTTCAAAGTTATTTTTCAGTTCCTGAAACTTTATATTAAAGAAATATATATAAATATAATTAATCCAACACTTACTGATAGTCACATCATAGCTGTCAAGCAACTAACAGAAATTACCATTTTTTTATATATTTTTTCTCATATAAACAATAGATTAAATAAAATATGAAATTATATTGTCTATAAATTTAAAATATTGATACCTTCCAATTAATTTTCAACATTTTTCCAAAAATAGATTATTTTCTGCGAAACAAAAGCATGTTTAATGTCTCTAAAAATATGTTTTTTTCCAAGCAGCATCTAGAATTATGCTTCTAATAAAAATCAATTTCAATCTCAAAACTGACAGAGTCTCTTACGTCGTATATACTTTCGTATTTGTTATAAAATGCAAAATGTTGCAAGCTTCTGTGCTGCCATTTCTACTGCACTGAGATTACATCGGACATAAGACACATGAAGGGGCAGAAATTGCCTTCCATTCAAGGGGCAGAAATACGACACATGAAAATCATATGCACAATAAAAGAACCATGTCTATAAGGAGGGGTAAATCACTTGTTTGGTATTTTGTAAAACTAAGAACCAAGTCTTTAAAATGGTACAATATTAGTTGATTTACAATGTGAAGAAGACAATGGGAATAATAAGCTAATGGGAAGAAAAGTAAACATCAACCAGTTTCATTTTAAATTTGAAATGTTAAATTTACAATGGCAGCATTCAACTAGTTGAGCTCAAGCCAAATGATTTGACAATGTTGCTCACCCTTTCTGCAAAAGTTTTGGAAGTGATCTTTTTGCCCGGCACGTGAAATGGGTTTGAAACTGCATCTACATATGCGGCATGGAACTTCCGGAAAAACTACAATAATTTCACCAAAAGGTTACATAATAAAAAGTTGGGGAAAAACTCATTTCAAGCAACAAATGTCAAGTAATTTATGTCACCAATTCAATGTTTTATGGCAACAACACAATTTTGTAAGAAGATGGCAAAAAAGAATATGCATATGGCCTCAATCAACTAGTTCTTGCAGTTCGGTTTCCCTTCTCAACTAAAAAAGCCGTCATTTGACACTCTTTAACATTCATTTGCCAATGATGACTCCAAGTACAAGCAGATAGTTAGAATGTGTAAATATCTGCAATTAAGACTCATTTAACTGTTAGCCACGGGAGATATAAATCAATAAATTAAAAATTAAAGAGGAACAAATTTTCTATTTACAACACCCTACACTAAGGATAATCTTTAAGAAGATTGACAAGGCTCTCCTTTCCTTGCTGTTACTTCTTTTCTTTTCTTTTCTTTTGATTTGTATGAAAGGAGAAAGTTGCCCTTGTTTGTATCGACCCATTCATCAATTATAGAAAGAATCCACACCCTTCCGATAATTATGATATGATGTATAACTATATGTGTTTGTGTGTGTCCAGGGAATTAGACAAATATGTCAAAAAGACTAGTGTAGTAATTAGTAACCAATTCCCATTACCACACTATCTGTAAATAAAAAAAAGTTACGTGTCCATAAAAAGATGCAACAAGAATGTTAACATGTAAAGCAAAGTTGCAATGACATTTACTTTTGACTAATCAGTGCGCTGCAGTATGAAAAAGAGTATCATGAAGAACAAACTAGTAGCTCCTGCACAGGTATAATATTATCCATGGATACAGGGAATTCAATCATCTAAACTGCATCCATACCAAGATTCTCTCAGTGACTATTTTGCATTCTTTATCCATGGATACAGGGAATTCAATCATCTAAACTGCATCCATACCAAGATTCTCTCAGTGACTATTTTGCATTCTTTATCTGCATTACGTTTACTTAAACAGGCCCATTATTTACTTCAAATGAAAAGGAAACATACTTATTTTCTATAATTTGGTTGGTTAGACATTTGAACACACATAATATCAGCTCTTCACAAGTTCACTTGTTTGAATTTAAGCGATACTCTAGCCATACTAGCATCATATACTTTATCACATAAAAATTAATTAAAAAACAAAATATTGCCACAAATAGCAGATGGAAATTGATGTACTAACTGCAATGCCCATGTAAGCAATCAACAAACAGAACAAATAGAACATACTCATTCTATGCAAAATTCTGACCAAGGTCCTACAAGAAATTAGCACATTGATCCTTACATTTCTCACATCTGCATCTCTGACATCTAAATCTGTTGTAACCAAAATGAATTTCACCTTTGTGTTAGTCAAATAGCCATACCTGAAAACAAAACATTATATCAGGATATGCAGACCTGCCAATATAGCAGCATACCTTGGAACAGTATCAACTACTATTTGGCATAAACAACCACAAGAACTGCTTACACTTTATAATTCTCGGTTGGATAAAGCAATCCAAGAAATGTCTCATTCAGCGTTGGCCCGGATTTTTTCGGATTATTCACTGTAATTGCATTCCACTTCTAATAATCAGATTTACAGTTTTGAAAACCCACCCAAAAATGTAAATCATGTGAATTAACAATCCTAAACCCCCTTTCAACTTAAAAATGAAAATACAGACATTTCATTCCATTACAGATTACCAAACAAATTCTAGAACCAAAACAAACACGACATTTGACAATTATACAATCAAATAAGTAAGAACCTGCATGATTAAATTAATTACACCACTAATCATCAAAATTGAAAAGGTCCATGAATGTACCTCGTTCATCCACCACGTCGAGAGAGCAATGGACAATGTGATGGAGCTTAAGAGCATCATCTGCCTCCGTGAAGCTCTGAATGTATAGCGGATTGTTCTACACATTTCGATTTCATCAGATTTTGGTTAAACAATAGCAAAATAATTAGATGATTGAGTAAAGAAGATGGAAAATTCTAAGAGGCATACCTGATGCCCTACAACCGCAACGCACACGATCATCTTTGTTGTTTGATTTAACCACTGAAGCTGATCAACTGAAGCAGAATCTCTATATTTCTCTTTATCCTCTCTCTAACTTAAGGCTCGTTCCTTTGCGCTAATTTCTGAATGTTGAATCTAAATCAACAACGTATGAGCTGAGTGATTAAGGAGTATTATGAAAAGCTTATTGTTGAAGAATTAAGATTGTTTGGTAAATGAGCTTTCTGAATCATCTGAATGAATGCATTGTTTTACATGTTTGACCTTCCAAATACTTAAGAGTAAAATTAACTAACTTTAAATTATTGTAAATGATTTAATTATTTATATAAAATATAATTTTAATTTAAAGATGAATATTATAAATTAAAATTAAAAGTAATATTCACAATAACTACAAACGCTGTAGAATAAAATATAAAATTAAAGTACATCAACTTCAGTTCACTATGTAGTAAAATATAAAAATTAAAGTGAATCAACTTTAGTTTGCTACATAATCAAATATAAAATTAAGGTAATTGGCTCGCAATTTCTTCACGCATATTAGCCATAAATTGCATATTTTTGAACTCCACCTTGACCTAAATGAATATTCTACCTCTTTCCCTTCTTGATTATCTTCACTACCTATCATCTCATCTTTTTCATATTGAATAGATTCACACACAAACAAAACCAAGTTGCTGATGGAACTGAGCCCCAAATTGGTATACTTCAGGCTATTACAATGTTTCATGAGCAAACTACTCTTCATTCTTTAATCTGCATCACTAAATTTCACCTGATGTGCAATATTTCCAACATGCTAGGCTCAATACATTAATTTATCATTCGTCAACGAATACTAGTAACAAACCCATCAAGATGATTCAAGCTCAATTACTCGTCTTTCCTTTTCTTGTTTTACATATTTTCAGCAACAAAATTACAAAGAGAGAACTACATAATATGGGATAAAGAAAGGAAACAGTTATTAGGAAATACACATCCAAGTATTGAAAGGTATTAGATTTTAATATAGCAAGAATCAATGCGCTAGATTTGCAGATATAATTCATGCTTTCTCTCAAATTTGCTAACAAGAAGCAAAGTTAAGCAGAGCAAAAATAATTGAAATCATCTATCTGATCAATTCATCATTGCAAACTATCTAATTTTCCAAGTTGAAGATCTGGGCCATTGCTTTATACAAAACCCATCATAAATTCTAAATGGAAGAGAAGGAAATCAAGAAATAACAAGGATCATCAAGGAGTAGAAATTCGACTAATTAGTTAACCAGTATTTTAAAATTTCACCATCATAAACCTGTTAAAAATATCAAACAAATTCACCATCCTAGCAGCTTGGATTCAACTAAAAGAAGAAATTTTACCATTTTCATAATCCAAATTTCATTGCAGCATGTACAGAATCCACAAGTGAACAAATTGTAAAAAGAATTTCAAGCATCAAAGCTGGTAAGATGGATGAAAAATCATAAAGCTCAAGTAGATCAAGAGCAAATGGGAAATGGGTAGTCACGAAAGACCCAAAAAGAATCCAAAATCGAAAATGGTTCAAGTTAATTCATCATGTCAATGCAAAAAGATAACAAAAACAGAAAGCCTAGAAAATGAAAAACGAAGAGAAAAAAAATAAAAAAACACATGCCCTGCCTTCCATTGCAGAGGCTGCAAGAAACAAAAGAAAGGAAAATAAGGAGCGAAGAAACTTACAGATCGGAGCCAAATTGAAGCTCAAGCGGCGGCAAGGCTCGACGGTGGATGGAGAATGGAGAGCGAGATACCGAGAACAGATGCTTTTAGGAATAAGGACATGATTTGTAATTTGTAATATTAGACGGGGGTATTTTTGTCTTTCGATCAAATAAGCTATCTAGCTAAGCTAACTGAAAAAGCTGAGGAAATTAGTTTTTCCTTCTTCTTTTTTTTTTTTTTTTTTTCAAATGAAAAGAAAAACTTTATTAATCTAATAACGCAATAATAAGCGAAAATAAAACAATTACATTCAACATTCATTTTGGCCAATTCGAACAATTCGTTTCAGTAAATAAATCTTTAGTTAAAAAAATTAAATTTTTATTGATTAATTAAAGATTCAGTTAAAAATTAATTAATTGAATTAATCAAATTAGCTGACTCTCAAAACTACATTATTTTAATAAATAATAAAATTAAAGATTGCAAATATTTCAGTTTTTATTTTAACTGAACAGTGATTAATAATTTTGATTAATTTTTATTTCAGTTAAAATCGATTAATCATAAATTTAGTTCTGTTAACGATCAAAATTAATTCAACCAAAATAATTCGATTACGTTCCATTAAAAAATTAATTTAATTAAATTCAGTTAAATAAAAAAAATCGATTAATTTACGTTGTTTAAAAATGATACTCAAATTAACCAAACGATGATCCCTAAAAACAATCAATAAAGGAAACATTTTCTCCTGTTGGCTAGAAAAAACTAACTTTGGCAGTTGATGTGCTACCTAACTGATTGCTAACTTTGGTAGTAGTCGGGTATTAACTAGAAATTAACTGCTCGAATTGCACCCAATTATCAATTTAAGTCCCCAAATATATTAAGAAATAAATGAAAATTACATGAATCCATCCTAAATTCATTTAGAGTTCTCTTCCTACTACCTAAACTCATTTCAAATCTACCTCATAAAAACAAGAAAAATTTAGTGTAAAAAAAAAAAATAAAGATAATGGAGTCTTCCTAATTTTGAAAATTATGAATTAAAAATTTTCAAATAAGTAATCATTATCGTAAAAATTAAAGTCAAATAGTTCATTACTTAAAGTTAAAATATATATAGTTTAAAATTAAATTACAAAAATACTTCCAATTATGTGATTTATTGTAAAATCACCCTAAAAAACGACTTTTGTATCTGGGACACCCCATTTGAAAACTTAGATATATTGGTACCTTAATTTAAAAATTAAACTATAAAAATGACTGAAGTGATATTTAGTGTAAAACTTACTAATTTACCTTGAGTTAGCTTAAACCAATGAACTAAAAACTTGCCAATTTGCTTCCTTTTTCTTGACCAAAAAATCTCTCTTAAACGAACGATTCATCCTATTAGGAGTAGGTTTTGGCTTTCCCCTTTTTTATGATTGATTAGTAAGAAAGGTTTGGAACCCTAGACAAGGGGCTGCTTGCTGCTCGCCTCTATCTCTAAAGGGTGAAACGACCCGAAAATTTAATTTCGTAGAATTTTCATTTAAAAACTAATTTTTTTATTTCAACCAATGAAATTATATCAGCTAGTATTTTATTATTGCTAAACTGGACCCGTAAACCAATTCGAAAACTCGAAAACCAAGCAAGTCGAGCCGAATCATTGAAATTAGACCAAACCGGTTCGAATCGAACCGGAATGGTCTAGAAGCCCTAAGATTTTTTTTCTTTCTTTTTCTTTTTTTCTTTTTTTTTCTTTTTTTTCTTCTTCTTCCTTGCGCCAGCACCAGCGCGCGACCCCCCCTCCTCCTTCCCTCTCTCGTTTTTCCAATCACCTGAGACCAGCGCCTTCAACCACCACTCCTCCACCTTCGACCACCACTCCTCCACCTCCAGTTTCCTTTTCTCTCTGTTTCCGCTGGCGCAGCAAAGGAGAGCTGTGCTATTCCGATCGGCACAGTCTCCTGCAGCTCCTCTCTTCGATTCTCCGGCAAGATCAACCAAAGACCGGCCGATTAGACCTTCCTAATGACGCTAATAGCTTTGTCGGCCACAGTCCTCGTCAGTTCCATCCAGGTTCGCACCAACAGTATCGGTTTTGAGCATTCGAGCTATTTTCGGTCATTTTAACCGGAAATATTCAATTTTCCACACATTCTATAGCTAGGTAAATTGATTTTTGACCCTGTTTCAGTATATTTTCATGAATTCTTTGATTATAGTTTAAGAATGAGTGTAGCATGATTATGACTGCAATTATTATTGCTAATACTTAGGCTATTGCAGAAATTTATATATATCTAGCTACTGTTTAGCTGAATGTGATTAGGAATTTCGAATTTTTGCTTTTGAATTGGTATATAAAGTGATTCCTATATCGAAGGTTACATTATTACATTTATTATAAATCCTTGTGAAGAATTAAGCATTCTTTAGGTTGAAGATAGCTAGTTAGCTATATGTTCAAGCCCTTGTTATCCTATGAAGGAATTATTAACTTGTTTCCATTTTGAATGAGTTATAAACTGAATTTTATTAAGAAATGTGCAAAACCAATGGATATATCATGGGTATTAAATAGAAAACTTTGAAGTCCTTGAGCGAGCAACAATTTATTGAGTTGATTTCTTGAATTGTAGTGTTTTGGCCGGATGAGTATGTGAAGTCGTAAACCAGGTTCTTGATGCGGTATAAGCTTAAGTTTAGGAAACTATATTATTTTTGGTGGGCAGCAGCTATTTCAAATACTTCGTACCATTTTATATAATCGGCATGGAAACAGATATATGTATGTATTGATATATTTAATACTCTTATGTCGGTTACCGCTTGATAACAATGTGCTTGCTAAATTAACAATTCAAATATAAAACGCTTAGCTATATCTAGAAGTTGTATTTTCATGTCAAAGACAGAAAAATTGATGGGCCTTAATTATATGTTTAAGTTGTGAGTTGGGTTACTTAAAGTATGCATCAGTTTAGTGACTAATATAGAGTTTTAATAACAATTAAATATGATGTTTATACCTTGAACAAGAATGATTGGTAATATGTTTGGAACAAGTGAAGGTTATTTTTAATTTGCGAGTTATGGTTGAATGGTGATATTGCTATTAATGGAGGATGGAAACTCGACTTGGTTGATTGCCCGACGGATGGGCTGTGTGCATTGATTGATAAATATATATAATATTGTGATATTTGAGCAGGTAGATAGTTCAATTTTTAGGGGAGGTGCTGCCGAAATTTCGATAGAACTTAGACTAGTTTTAAGTAATAAGATAATTAATAAGTTTATTTAGATTAATTCTATAACTTAATAAATATTAAATAGAGTGCTCTAATTATTTTATTATCTTTATTATTCATTTAATTATTTACATATTTATTTATTTTCATTATTATTGTTATTATTGCTATTTATTTTATTATTGTTGTTTCTTGTTAATACTATTTATTTATTTGCATTGATTTTGGATGTTTAATTGAGCATTGCATTACGATGTCTAATTGATTAATATGTCTGCATTTGATTGCAATGTTTGATTAATTGTGTTGTGATATTGTTGTGCTTTGTTTGTGTGGAATTGGGATGAAGTGGGTCACCATGGGTTTGTGAGGACGGTCGATTAAGCATGGATCCTGATTATGATAAATTATGAAACTGGACCGTCGGCCGGGTAAATGGGAGATCGGCGCCCCCGTGTGCACCTACCGTTGTGATCTATATGATATGTAAAACCACAGGTTGGCTTCTTTATTGGGCGCACCTGATAATCTAGATTTGATCGCAGCCCGCAGGGTGGCCTCCTGTTGTGAGCGCCTGATGATCTAGATTTGATGGAGACGACCGGGTAGCCACCTGTTGGTATGGAAAAGAAAAGAGAGAATGGAAAAACAATGAGAGGGCTGGTCAAGTGAGGATTAGACCGGTCGGCCAGAATGGGGGATCGGCTCCCTTGTGCACACGTGAGAGGATGGGCCATGTGGGAGGACGGCTCATCGGGGGTTTCGGTGACGCCGCAGACCAATTTCCACGTGATGTGATTATATGAAGATGTTTATGATTGTGAGTGCTGGTGATATGCCATTTGAGTGACTGGCTGCGTGAGCATATAACTAGTCGGATGACTAGATTGATATGTTTACACATTTGTGTGACTGCGTGTGTTGTGCAATAATTATTACTCCTTAGAAAACTCACTTGTCTTGTTTGAATTTTTCAGGAAGTAAGTTTCTCTTTAATACGGTTTAAGCTATATTTCTTCGCCACAGGGCTATTAAGAAGTTTTCCTAGTTCCATAATTATTTTACTATGTAATTATATGTATAAAAAGCTATGTATACAAAATAGTTAGTGACTCCGCAGTTGTAGAATTTGTGTACAATTAGTCGTGTATTAACATAGACGATATAATTATGTGAGCCCATATTAAGATGTGATGTATTGTTAATTAGGGCCGAACTGTGGAATTTTGTAGAAGATAAATTTGAGCCGAGATGTAATAAAATCTTGAGGTTTATTTATTTAGTAATATGGGCTGAATAGTTGAAATTTATATTGGAATAGTAAATTTTAGTGTTTCAGGCTTACTACGGGCCTCGGGGGCCTTAAGCTTACCTGGGCCCTAGTGCCGGTCCGGTCCATGGAAACGGGTCGTGACAAAGTTGGTATCAGAGCTTAGGTTAGGGTTCTAGGACACAACTGCGGAGTATAGGAAATTTCTTTATGTTGGGATCGGCCGTAACCAACATAAGGAAGGGAACTTTGTGATTCCCCTCTTTAGGGATGGTGGACGCACTAGACCCTATGAGGTGGGAAAACCCACACCTATTGTGTAAAAATCTATAAACTATAGAAGAACTAATTGAGGATTAGAGTGAAAGTAATGGATAGTAGGATGAACCCATCACAATACCTGTAGGGGCTAAAGCAATTATCAACCCTTAAGCTAGGGAATAGAGTAATACCTGATGGTAGTGGATTGGCCTGATCACCCAGTACACTACTTTTCATGTGAACTCTATCCCTGTCAGTGAGTAGGATAGTGTAGAGAATAAATAGGATCTTCATTGGTATGGTAGATTCATGAACATAAATAATAACTTTGAGGTAAGTAGAAATCTGTGTCTAGTTTTTAATACAGCTACTGAATCTCTTTAGTATAAACCTTTTTATTTTTGTCTTCATTTTATTTACCTGACATTTTAAATTTAAAACCCCATTTTTTTTTATTTATTTTAAATTCTAATTGTGTTATGATAAATAATTTGAAATTGATTATTTATATAGAAAATTATTTTTGAAAGCTGTCCATTTATATCATGGGGCCAATTGGATTAGATCATAAAAATGAAATGATTGCGAGAATAATAAAATTTTAAGGAAGATTTGGAAAAGAAGAATAAGACAAGTGGTGATGATGATATTAACTAATAGACAGTTAGTAGTCAAGCTGAGAACATGAACGCTGGAAATGTCGGGTAGCCGATTTTGGTATAGAAGTTAAGTGGGGATTACATTTGGAGTATGTGATTGTTTAATGTATAAGCGAGAAAGAGAACAATAGAAATGAACTTGGACAGTTTAAGGGTAAGACATAATAGGTAATTGTAATATATATATTAGGAGTAAGTGGTAGATAAAATTTAAGGAACTTATAAATACCTTACTAGACTTGAATAAGGGAAAGATTGATTGACTAAAGATAGATAAAATAGGTAAGTTGAATATGAAATTGACGTAAGGTAGTGATAAGTAGATGCGAATCTTGAGTTAATAATTCCACGTAGAGAATTGAACTTTTGTTTAATTAAGGTTCTAATTAAAATGTTAGAACCGTGGGTTGTAAATTCTAATCTAGGCCATGAACAGGAAGTGAGAGGTTAATAGTAAATATAAACTGGACGATGAGGAGTTATTGAGATCAACTTAATGTAATATGTGGATGGTAAGGTATTATTAGGTTGGGAATTAATGAAATTTAATTGAAAAATCTGTGTTGATAGGTATTAGATAAAGGTGAATATTTAAGATAGGTAATAAATATTAAGTTGAATTATTGGTGATTAGATAGATCGCGATTAATGATGATTAGTAGACAAAATAATTAATAAGAATACTCTCTTATCCTTAACGAATTAATAGACAACATTAGTAGAATGGAAGGTTATCAAATGAGATGTAGGTTGTGAATGGAAGTACGAATTACTAAGAGATATTATTATGAAAGTTAAATTTTCGTGATGAGTATTAAGGTGACATAAGGAATAAGCGTTGGAAAGAGAAATTGATGGTTAAGTGGAAGGAGTGAAAATTTTTATAGGATTGAGATAGCTAAGGGATGCAGTGATTTAGGAGCTGTATATCAGATGAACTAATCTATAGTAAAGATATTATAGGGACAATCGAATTTGCATAGATGAGAAACAAAAACAATTATTTCGAAGCGGCCTGTGATATAATAGATAGCGGAGATTGCAAACGATTTTGCCTAAAGTTTTGAAGGAAAGCAACCAGTTTTCAAAAAGTTTTGATTTATAAGGGTTTTATTAAATAACACATGTGAATTGAACGAGTTAATTCTTATTATTATAAATAAATTAAATTTCAATTGTTTTGTGTTTGAAAGCTATGTGTTAAGTTTTCCTGAAGAAATGCCTAGTGAAAGTTTAAATTTTCATATGAAATTATATATACATAAAAAAAAAAAAAAAAAAAAAAACTATATATTTTCTTGTTAAATCCAGTTTTATTGTAAGATTTTATTTAAGAGCGATTTTCTAAAGAGATTTCAGTAGCTGTCTGAAGATAGTAATTGGAGAATTAGACAATAAGCTTAAGTTTCTCGTAAACTTCAGCCAAGTGGCACTAAATAGGATTGTTGGCAATAGAAATTCGAGGTTATAGTAATAGACTTAAGTTTCCTGTGAGTTTTAATCAAGTGAATAAATGTAATAGATGGTTGAATGAATACATTTTGAGTTATAATGAAACCTTTCATTCATTTATTCGTGGATGTCAATCAAATGATAATTTGTTTGTTAAATATCCTTACATGCTTTCTTTTCTAGTTGCATTCCTATTTCTTGCTCATCTCTAAAATTCGAGGACGAATTTTTATAAGGGGGGAGATTGAAACGACCCGAAAATTTAATTTCGTAGAATTTTCATTTAAAAACTAATTTTTTTATTTCAACCAATGAAATTATATCAGCTAGTATTTTATTATTGCTAAACTGGACCCGTAAACCAATTCGAAAACTCGAAAACCAAGCAAGTCGAGCCGAATCATTGAAATTAGACCAAACCGGTTCGAATCGAACCGGAATGGTCTAGAAGCCCTAAGATTTTTTTTCTTTCTTTTTCTTTTTTTCTTTTTTTTTCTTTTTTTTCTTCTTCTTCCTTGCGCCAGCACCAGCGCGCGACCCCCCCTCCTCCTTCCCTCTCTCGTTTTTCCAATCACCTGAGACCAGCGCCTTCAACCACCACTCCTCCACCTTCGACCACCACTCCTCCACCTCCAGTTTCCTTTTCTCTCTGTTTCCGCTGGCGCAGCAAAGGAGAGCTGTGCTATTCCGATCGGCACAGTCTCCTGCAGCTCCTCTCTTCGATTCTCCGGCAAGATCAACCAAAGACCGGCCGATTAGACCTTCCTAATGACGCTAATAGCTTTGTCGGCCACAGTCCTCGTCAGTTCCATCCAGGTTCGCACCAACAGTATCGGTTTTGAGCATTCGAGCTATTTTCGGTCATTTTAACCGGAAATATTCAATTTTCCACACATTCTATAGCTAGGTAAATTGATTTTTGACCCTGTTTCAGTATATTTTCATGAATTCTTTGATTATAGTTTAAGAATGAGTGTAGCATGATTATGACTGCAATTATTATTGCTAATACTTAGGCTATTGCAGAAATTTATATATATCTAGCTACTGTTTAGCTGAATGTGATTAGGAATTTCGAATTTTTGCTTTTGAATTGGTATATAAAGTGATTCCTATATCGAAGGTTACATTATTACATTTATTATAAATCCTTGTGAAGAATTAAGCATTCTTTAGGTTGAAGATAGCTAGTTAGCTATATGTTCAAGCCCTTGTTATCCTATGAAGGAATTATTAACTTGTTTCCATTTTGAATGAGTTATAAACTGAATTTTATTAAGAAATGTGCAAAACCAATGGATATATCATGGGTATTAAATAGAAAACTTTGAAGTCCTTGAGCGAGCAACAATTTATTGAGTTGATTTCTTGAATTGTAGTGTTTTGGCCGGATGAGTATGTGAAGTCGTAAACCAGGTTCTTGATGCGGT
Organism: Jatropha curcas; assembly: GCF_041381405.1. Taxonomy (NCBI): domain Eukaryota; kingdom Viridiplantae; phylum Streptophyta; class Magnoliopsida; order Malpighiales; family Euphorbiaceae; genus Jatropha; species Jatropha curcas. The sequence goes on from NC_143151.1 coordinate 25,994,185, forward strand.
ATAAGCTTAAGTTTAGGAAACTATATTATTTTTGGTGGGCAGCAGCTATTTCAAATACTTCGTACCATTTTATATAATCGGCATGGAAACAGATATATGTATGTATTGATATATTTAATACTCTTATGTCGGTTACCGCTTGATAACAATGTGCTTGCTAAATTAACAATTCAAATATAAAACGCTTAGCTATATCTAGAAGTTGTATTTTCATGTCAAAGACAGAAAAATTGATGGGCCTTAATTATATGTTTAAGTTGTGAGTTGGGTTACTTAAAGTATGCATCAGTTTAGTGACTAATATAGAGTTTTAATAACAATTAAATATGATGTTTATACCTTGAACAAGAATGATTGGTAATATGTTTGGAACAAGTGAAGGTTATTTTTAATTTGCGAGTTATGGTTGAATGGTGATATTGCTATTAATGGAGGATGGAAACTCGACTTGGTTGATTGCCCGACGGATGGGCTGTGTGCATTGATTGATAAATATATATAATATTGTGATATTTGAGCAGGTAGATAGTTCAATTTTTAGGGGAGGTGCTGCCGAAATTTCGATAGAACTTAGACTAGTTTTAAGTAATAAGATAATTAATAAGTTTATTTAGATTAATTCTATAACTTAATAAATATTAAATAGAGTGCTCTAATTATTTTATTATCTTTATTATTCATTTAATTATTTACATATTTATTTATTTTCATTATTATTGTTATTATTGCTATTTATTTTATTATTGTTGTTTCTTGTTAATACTATTTATTTATTTGCATTGATTTTGGATGTTTAATTGAGCATTGCATTACGATGTCTAATTGATTAATATGTCTGCATTTGATTGCAATGTTTGATTAATTGTGTTGTGATATTGTTGTGCTTTGTTTGTGTGGAATTGGGATGAAGTGGGTCACCATGGGTTTGTGAGGACGGTCGATTAAGCATGGATCCTGATTATGATAAATTATGAAACTGGACCGTCGGCCGGGTAAATGGGAGATCGGCGCCCCCGTGTGCACCTACCGTTGTGATCTATATGATATGTAAAACCACAGGTTGGCTTCTTTATTGGGCGCACCTGATAATCTAGATTTGATCGCAGCCCGCAGGGTGGCCTCCTGTTGTGAGCGCCTGATGATCTAGATTTGATGGAGACGACCGGGTAGCCACCTGTTGGTATGGAAAAGAAAAGAGAGAATGGAAAAACAATGAGAGGGCTGGTCAAGTGAGGATTAGACCGGTCGGCCAGAATGGGGGATCGGCTCCCTTGTGCACACGTGAGAGGATGGGCCATGTGGGAGGACGGCTCATCGGGGGTTTCGGTGACGCCGCAGACCAATTTCCACGTGATGTGATTATATGAAGATGTTTATGATTGTGAGTGCTGGTGATATGCCATTTGAGTGACTGGCTGCGTGAGCATATAACTAGTCGGATGACTAGATTGATATGTTTACACATTTGTGTGACTGCGTGTGTTGTGCAATAATTATTACTCCTTAGAAAACTCACTTGTCTTGTTTGAATTTTTCAGGAAGTAAGTTTCTCTTTAATACGGTTTAAGCTATATTTCTTCGCCACAGGGCTATTAAGAAGTTTTCCTAGTTCCATAATTATTTTACTATGTAATTATATGTATAAAAAGCTATGTATACAAAATAGTTAGTGACTCCGCAGTTGTAGAATTTGTGTACAATTAGTCGTGTATTAACATAGACGATATAATTATGTGAGCCCATATTAAGATGTGATGTATTGTTAATTAGGGCCGAACTGTGGAATTTTGTAGAAGATAAATTTGAGCCGAGATGTAATAAAATCTTGAGGTTTATTTATTTAGTAATATGGGCTGAATAGTTGAAATTTATATTGGAATAGTAAATTTTAGTGTTTCAGGCTTACTACGGGCCTCGGGGGCCTTAAGCTTACCTGGGCCCTAGTGCCGGTCCGGTCCATGGAAACGGGTCGTGACAAAGGGGCTCATGGACTCTACTCTTCTAATCCCAAAAAGTTGAAAGCGATGCACTTTCAAGTGTTTAGGTTGTTGTTTGATGCATATATGAGGTTTTCTGGCTTTTGATTGGCGGGTTCTGAAGGATTTGTTTTTTCGGTTTTTCTAACTTAGTTGTCAGTTACCACTATACTTAGGGTCACTACCAAACTTTTCTACAAGCTGCATCATTTTGGAAGTAAAAATTGAAAATAAAGAGAGCCAAATGACAAATTCTACTCGAAAATGATAATATATTTGATTTGACGAATTTAGCTATTTGTGTAAACAATCTTGACTTCTTCATGCTAGCATTCGTTGCTGCCACAGATTGATATTTAAACTGAATAATAGAAAAGCTTGCTCAGCCCATGTATATCAAATTTATAATACAAAGAACAAACAATAATGACGTCCTTAAACTGAGAAAGAGAGTTTAAAAGCGCAGTAATTGTGGGATTTTAGAAGATGAATCATTTATTTGCAAGAGATAGATTTTTGAGTCAGGAGAAAGAGGAGCAAAACGTTGAGTTTTTTGGTTCATTGGGTTCAATTAACCCATATAAATCAATCTGTCTCATATTAATATCACTTTAGTTTTTTTTGTAGTTTAATTTTTAAATTAGAGTGTCAATATATTTAAATTTTCAAATGAAAGTGTCTAAAATACAAAAATCGATTTAAGGTGATTTTGCAACAAGTCACATAATTGAGGATATTTTATAATTTAAACCCATAGTTTAACTAATAGACTCCTGATATGACACGAGCAAAAAAAAAAAAAAAAAAAAAAGGCTTAACTGAGATTTACTCAAAATACCTTCCAATCGGCCCAAGCTTTGCATTCTTCCAATCGGCCCAAGCCTCCCCTCGAGAAGGGAAGTCAAATGGAATAAGTGGGGAAGAGCAAGGCCGCAAGGGTATCTTTTTCCTAGTGTAGAACCATTCCCCTTACCTTTATCTTATTGGTCTAGGGTTCCTCTTCTTTTGGAGACTCTTTACTCACTGACTCGCCAATTTTTTTTTTTTTTTTTCTCATGGAACACTTTTATTTTATCTGTCTCTCCTTCTAAGGGTTCAATTTTATTGAAATGCTTGCACTTTCATTTTTACTTAATTATGCTTATGGAAATCGATTCTAGAAAAGTAGTTCCTCAAGACTGCATATAAAAATCTACGCAGACGCATAAGCGGGGATAAAATAAAATAAGTAGGGTAGATGCATGTACATAAATGGAGATAAAATAAAGGTAAAAGTTAAAGATTTGTAATCCATGAGAGAAACATAAGATAACAACTGAGGGCCAATATCTCCCCATGGTCTTGCACCCTTCAAACAGTCGTACATTTTATATTGCCTGAAAGACCTATCTGAAGATGAGAAGAAGTGTGACTTTCCAACTTGAGGCAATGGCAAAGCCAAGAGTCCTAAAATCGGGCTTCCCTTGCATCTTCCATTAAATATATCCAAAATAACATGTAATGAAAAATAAAAAGAAGCAGATAATGTATAATTATGCAGTTGAGATGAACAACTATATGAGTAAGAGAACCATAATATTCCAAAATATACACTTATATAATATCAATCAAGTCTTTTTGTGAATAATTTCAAGTTCAATTTAAAAAAATTTCTTCGAGCTCATTCACCAAATTTAAAGGATAAGGGTCGAGTTAAAATCTATTTATTGAATTTATTTAATAAATGAATAAATTTGATCTTAAATTCAAACTCGAATATGTAAAGAGAATTTTTTTTTTAAAAATATATAAATGAATCAAGCTCGAGTTAAATTCGAACTTAATAATATACTCTTATCGAATTAAATTCGAGTTCAATTTATGTGATTGGTTCAAGTTAATATACTTTTATTGAAGTAGAATTTGACTCCATAACTTTACATTTATAAGCTGTGATTTGCTTAGTTATCCAACTTCCTTAGAAGAGATTGTCCCAACAATCCCTGTGTGAAAAAAAGTAGAAAACGATTTGCATATTTGGGGAAAAAAAAAAACATATCTTTGCTTCAACTCTATACAACTCGCCATTATTCTTTGTTTGGTGGACTCCAGTACTCAACCATCTTATTCAGTCTTGAGGAAAATGCAAACTAATATTTTTATTTTTATTTTTAGTAAAATTAGTTATATAGTGAAACATAATTTATTCGTAAAATGTTTTAATAAACATATTTTAAGCAAAGGGAGGGAAGTTATGACATGAATGAATAAATTTAAAAAAGTCAATTAAAAATTGATAATATTTAAATTATTAACAATATTATTTAGTTTTGATATTTTTAGTAATTCAAGAATTTTATTATTATCCTTTTAATATTGCTTAATATATAAATTCACCCTATGTGCTTTTTATAAAAAAATTTATTACACCCTTAATTTTTATTTTAATTTATTTAATATTTCAATTTATAAAATTGGATCTGTTAGATATTTCATTTGACCTATTAAATATCTTAACTTATAAAATTATATCCATAAAATATTTATTAATAGTTGAAAAATATAAAAAATATTATTGCAAAAATTATATTAAACCACGTAACAAATTAATGTTTTATATATAAAAGTCAAAAATCTAAAACATTATTGTAAGGATGTATAGAATTATTATAAAAATTAATATTGAGAAGGTCAATTTTAAAATTCAGAGTGTCGTAATTTTTTTTGGTCAAGGGTTAAATTATGTATTTAGCGTTTTCATATTTAACTATGATTGCCACAAATAAAAAAATAATTACACTTATCATTAACAAAATTAAATGTTACCAAGACAAGAAACAAAATTGAGAATTGGAAAGACTGTTCATGGTTATAAAATTTAAGCAAACAAATATTTGTTTATTTATTTTTATTTTTATTTACCAAAAAACAATTTCTGTTTTGAAAAAAACAGAATCATATTGACACTTTGGAAAATCGAATTGGCAATTGGTAAGCACATCAACGGGCCACTAATAATAGGATTAGCAAAGTGTTTTTGGTAATCAAAATTCTGAACTCAGTTAAAACACGCGAGACGAAGATAATCGCAACCAAAACGACAGGCACAGGAGACAGCTTCTTAAATTACAAATATACCCTTCAACACTGCTTCCAGATTCCAGCTCCCTTGTCTCTCTTCATTTTTGCATTATCAATATTCTTTTATTTCTCCATCGGCGATCATATAAGTATATAATACAGCGGCAAGCAAGAGGCAATAGCCGTTCTATTTGTTTTTATTTATTTTCAAAAATCAAACGACACAAATCTGTTCAACAATCTAATTCGTTTCAAAAGGTAGTTTTTGTTACAGATCTTCTCATAATCTTATTATCATTTGAAATTCATTTCTATCTTCCTTTTCTTCTTCTTCTTCCTCTTTACAGCTGAATTTTTTAAATGTTTATTATTTTATATTGTTTTTGCATTTAACTTGGAGGTTTAATCAATTGAGGTAACTTCACCTGGAGTTTGAGCTGATTTTGTATTGTAAATTTGGAGTTGCTTTAGTTTGGTTGGTTGTTTTTTTTTTTTTTTAAAATTATTAGTGGCGATATGCTTTTGTTTCTCGTTGTTGTTCTTTTTCTTTTTTCTTTTTTAAATCGGATTGATGTTTTTAGTGGCTTTAAGTGATTGAATGATGTTTTATTGGTGGGTGAAATTTGGGCGTGTTTTGGATTGTGAGTTTGTGTTCTGGCCTTATGTTAATAAATATATGCATTTCATGTTGGTTTGTGCTTGTCTTGACATTTAGGTGTTTCATTTGTTTTAGTTTCAAATTTGTAATTTGGTTATTAGTTTTTCTTTTTCTGGGTTTTTATTGAAATTGAGTTTTAAGATGGCTGGGAACAACTCATGCCCTGTTCCTTAGAAGTACTTGGTTCAGATTGTGTTTACGTATTTCATTTTTTGTGGAATCATTAACAAGACTTGATGACTCCCTGCCTTCCTTTCTGTCTCTCCCCCTCTAATAAGCATGCACCTTGTATTGCATCTTTAGGGCAGCTGACCAATTGTAGGTTATGTCAAAGTTTGTGCTTTGTTTCGTTTTTTCTAATGAACGGGGTAAAAAATTAATTCTTTTCTCATGGATGTGTGTAAAATGTGGCATAGTGCTCTCAGTACTTGCTGACTAATGATAAGAACATAATTAATTCTTTATTCAGACGAATTTGCCTTGTTGATAAACATTGTGAATAATTTTTCCATATTTTCTTTCGTGCTTTCAGATGGGAAGTGAACAAAATCGAGGGTTGGCTCGTGATTTTGATGTAGATAGTGAAAACAATGAAGTTAACAAACTGAGTGAGGTTGCTACAAACTTGCATAATGTACCATATATTTATAGACAAGATATTGTGAGACATAAAAAGAGTGGGGTAATTGGGATAGTGAATGAAGTTGCCGGTGACTCAGATTCAGATAGCAGCATAACTGATGATGAGGATGATGAAGATGAGGAAGATGAGGATGATGAAGATGAAGACGAAGATGAAGTAGGTGATGGTGATGGTGATGGTGATGGTGATGCTGACGGTAGCAGGAACAAAGTTAATGGTAACCATAAGAATGAAGCACTTCAGGCTGACCAGGTCCGAGTACTTTGGATGGATGACACAGAACAAATCCAGCATGTTAATGATATAAAAGTTGTTGATCGGGGATTCTTACATGGGGATTATGTTGCTTCGGCTTCTGATCCGACTGGGCAAGTGGGTGTTGTGCTAGATGTCAATATATCTGTTGATTTGTTAGTCCCTGGTGGATCTATTATAAAGGATGTATCATCCAGAGTGTTGAAGCGGGTAAGGGAGTTTGCTATTGGTGATTATGTGGTGCGTGGTCCCTGGTTGGGTAGAGTTGATGATGTTTTAGATAATGTGACTGTGCTAATTGATGATGGTTCTGTTTGCAAAGTAAATGGGGCAGAGCCACTGCGTCTCAAACCAATTTCCAAGAGTATCTTTGATGAAGACGAGCATACTCCTTACTACCCAGGGCAGCGTGTGAGGGCAAGCTCATCATCGGTTCTGAGGAATGTTCGGTGGCTATCAGGCTCATGGAAAGCTAATCGGCTGGAAGGTACTGTTGCTAAAGTCACTGCTGGATCAGTGTTCATCTATTGGATAGCATCTGCTGGCTATGGGCCTGATTCTTCAACTACCCCTATTGAGGAGCAGAGTCCAAAGGACTTGAAATTGTTGTCTTGTTTTTCGCATGCAAATTGGCAAGTCGGTGATTGGTGTCTCCTTCCACCTGCTATCAGGCAATCGTCTTCAATCACCTTGCACAAAGGTTTGTCAAAGTTAGGGCTTCACGATTCAAGCAAAAGTGAATCAGATGCTAGCCAAGTGGGAAATGGATGTGATTCAGAAGAGGTTGCTCCAGAGGAATCAGATGAGAATAATGAATCCATGGATATTGACCCAGCAGTTGTCCCAGATGGAAATAATGGAAAAAATATTGGAAGTAATTCTTCACTAGAATCTAGCTTTTTTGTTAGTTCAACATCAGTTTCAAAGGACCCTGTCCATGAAACTTGGCCTCTTCATCGCAAGAAGATACGTAAAGTAGTAATTAGGAGAGAAAAGAAGGTTCGAAAGAAAGAAGAAAACTTTGAGAGAGCTGTTCTGATTGTTGATACAAGAACAAGGGTTGATGTGGCATGGCAGGATGGAACCATAGGACGTGGGATGGAATCAACAACTTTGATACCAATTGATAGTCCTGGCGATCATGAATTCGTTGCGGAACAGTATGTGGTGGAGAAGGCCTCGGATGATAACGATAATGCTTCTGAAGCTAGACGTGTTGGGGTTGTGAAAAGTGTTAATGCAAAAGAGCGAACAGCTTGTGTGAGGTGGTTAAAGCCAGTTGCCAGGGCAGAAGATCCTCGTGAGTTTGACAAAGAGGAAATTGTTAGCGTGTATGAGCTGGAGGGACATCCAGATTATGATTATTCCTATGGGGATGTAGTTGTGCGATTATCTCCAGCTGCTGTATCAACTTCTGATAGTGAGTCTGCAGGGGAACTAAAGCAGAAAACTGCACCACTTGAGAATAAAAGTGTAAAAAGACGCTCAGGATGCAAGAAAGAAGAGGATGTTTCCAAGGGTGAAGCTTGTGTGGACTTTTCAGATCTCACTTGGGTTGGAAATATAACTGGTCTTAGAAATGGTGATATCGAAGTCACATGGGCTGATGGGATGGTTTCAACGGTATGCTTAATGCCTCTTCTTTTTCCCTCCTGCCCTCTTGGCTTTTGTATGTGTGCTTATAATGCCATTATTTATCTTTTGCTACCTGCATTCTCATAGTTTGCTTAAAAACATCAGTGTAGAGATGCATTGGATGTCTAATTGGTTATCAAACAGTTGAGTCTTTATCCTTATCTTTTTTATTTATTATGAGTGGATCGGAATGGGGGATGGAGTATGGACAGAAACTTTGGCATCTAATAAGCTTCTCAAACTGGAGTAATGTTATGATTTTGAATTGCATTTAGTTTTCCTTTTAGGTTCTTCGACTTAAATTTCAGCATTAAAAGCATGAAATGGTTGTCTTAAACTTGTTGCTAATCTGATTAATGGATTCTCTGGTTTGTAATAAGGTTGGACCTCAAGCAATCTTTGTTGTTGGTCGAGATGATGATGATGATGACTCAATTGCAGCTGGGAGTGAAGTAAGTGATGATGCAGCTAGTTGGGAAACGGTAAATGATGATGAGATGGATGCTCTTGAGATTCAAGAGGTTTGTTTCTGTTTGAAACTGTGGCATAACTTCTATTAAATTCAGAATGAGTAAAATGTCAATTGCTATAAGGGCAACCAGCAACCTTGATCTGTGGGTTTCTTGTAACTTGTAGTATGTCCTTGGCAGGACATGATTCATCAACATAGGATTGTAAAATGAGATTGTGTTGGCATTTTATAAACTGACATATGTCCCCTGGATTTTAATGATGCAATTAAGATAATATGCATTTAATTAATATTGAAAGTATATGGGTTAGATAAACTCATTACATAAGGAATAGAATTTGGTTTCCCCTGTCTTGGAAAAAGGATTATCTGATGATTGGTCTTTTTGTAGATGAATGCATAATATAATAAAAAGGATTATCTGTGGTAGTAATAGATGTGCACTTTTTTCTCCAAGTAAATGAAGCAAGTCTTCGTTGTTCAGGGAGTTGGGCCGCAAAATGCAACTGATGTCAACTATGAGGCTGAAGAGAGTGAGGAGAATAATAATTCTAGAAGGAATCCTGCACTTTCTATTCCTTTAGCTGCACTCGACTTTGTTACTAGATTAGCCACAGGAATCTTCTCAAGGGCACGAAAAAATGTACATCCAGATTTTTCTGAATCCAGAGGTGAAAATGAACATCAGAGTCGAGGAATAATGCATATTTCCGAGGAAAGGGATTCTGGTGATGAGTCTGGTTCTCAGAAATCTAATGTCATTGATAATGGTGGTCTGTTAAGTACACATGGTGATGGAGAGGATCTTGCTGTCCTGGACACAGAGGTGCCAGTATCATCGAATGGAGCAGAAACTTTATACAATTTGAGCACAGATAAATCAGATATTCCAACATGTTTTGAAGGTGACACGTGCAGTTTCAAACGTTTTGACATAACTAAAGATCCTCTGGACCATTATTTTCTTGGTTCAGACGGGCAGGTATGTATTGTCTTTTATATAAAATATGGTGATAACTTCTGCCAGTGCAGCAGTGCTACAATTTAGTTTTGTTTTTCCTCTAAACGTAACAGACTTAATTAGGAGACTTTTATTGATATCATAAGAACTCCTAATATGAGTTCATTAATTTTGGCACATACTTTTCGAATATACTGAGAAATATCATACCAACATAACTTTTTTTTTTTTTTAAAAAAATTTCATACCAGCACAACTATAAATCTCTATTACTACAGAGATCCATTGCTCACTCATGTACAAACTTATTGGCTTTATCTCTAATTGTTTATCTTGCAACTTCGGTATAGTTTTTGATTATTTTATTATTAATTGAACTAGCAGAATAACAAAGCAAGGAAGTGGCTCAAGAAGGTTCAGCAAGATTGGAACATTCTTCAGAACAACTTGCCTGGTAAGAGGATTTTCAGTATATTATTTGTCGTGAGTTTTGTAACATTGATGAAAAAAAAAATATGAACTTGGCATTAACACTTGCAAGTTTACCAGATGGGATTTATGTACGTGTATATGAAGATCGAATGGATCTCTTAAGAGCGGTAATTGTTGGGGCATATGGAACACCCTATCAAGATGGACTCTTTTGTTTCGATTTTCACCTTCCACCAGAGTATCCTGATGTTCCACCGGTGAGACATACTGATACTGATAACTGATAATTGATATTTGGTTTTGAACCATAATCCAGACATTGAATGCTTCAGATGCAACATCTTTGACATAGAAAGATTTAATAATTCTATTTCTTCTCTGTCTTTATCCATTATATTCTGCAGTCTGCATATTACCATTCTGGTGGTTGGCGAATAAACCCAAATTTGTATGAGGAGGGCAAGGTGTGCCTTAGCCTTCTAAATACCTGGACTGGCAGAGGCAATGAAGTTTGGGATCCAGTGTCTTCTAGCATCCTTCAAGTTCTAGTTTCACTTCAGGGGTTAGTGCTCAATTCTAAGCCATATTTTAATGAAGCTGGATATGATAAGCAGGTTGGATCGGCTGAAGGAGAGAAGAATTCACTGTCATATAATGAAAATACCTTTTTACTAAATTGCAAAACAATGATGTATCTGATGCGAAGGCCCCCCAAGGTATTATTAAATTTCACGTTCTTGTTTTGTTATTATGTTTATTTCTCTCCTTAAAATATTCCATTCTAGATTCTTAGTTTTTTTTATGACCTCTAACATGTTGGGACCACAACATAGGTGAATGATATAGTATAGTGTTACTAGATCGTATGATTCACGATTCAGATTGTTTGATTCAAGTCAATTTTTATGCTGAATGATTCAAATCTTATGGGTGAATCGAAATTGTACATAAATCGTAGGCTACTTGATTGAATCAGAGGCGAATTGTAGGCATAGCAATGAATCAGTCGATTCACGTGGTTCAGAAATCATTGGGAAAAAATAAAAGAAAAAAGAAAAATTCGCTCCATGCAATCAGGGCTGGAGCTAGGATCCGGAAGTAGCTGTGCAAAATAGTATAAAATTAGTTAGAAGAAGATTGTGCAAAAGTTTCTTTTTTTCTTTCTTTCTTTCTTTCTTTTTTTTTTTTTTTTTTTTTTTTTTTTTTTTTTTTTGAAAAAAAAGAAGAGAGAGGGGAGCAATTTGCTCCCTTCCATTACACGTAGCTCTGCCTATGCATGCGATGCCTAACCTGTGTTTGTTTACTGAGAGACAGGTAGAGTATAGCAGAAAAAGAAGAAAAAAAGGAGAGAGAAGGGAGAAGAAAAGAGATACTAAGAGAGCGAGTAACACCCAAACTTAAAGAGAGAAAGAATCTGAACAGATATTATTAGCTAAGAACTGACTAATCTGTCCATGTTTGCATTGGTGGACTATTGCAATTCAATATCTGCTACATCACAAGGCAACAAAATATTTACAGTTAATGCCCAAACTAATTTTCAATTACAGTTAGACTCTGAAATTACAATCAGATACTAACACAACATAAGTCATTAAATTCTCTTTTATTTTATGATTTGCAATTGAATTTTTAATATGTTTTAATAAAATTAATAATTTTAAATTGACTTACCAAATCTTACAATTCAATTCTTGATTCAAAAAATAAGGATACCAATTCTCGATTTGATTCTCAATTTGACAACTACGAATATAGTCCATTAATGCTATAGCTTATCAGCTTTCATATGCTAACTGAAACTTTATTTCTGAGTTATCTTTGTTGCTTTCAATTGAACCAAATGAAATATCTTATTAATAAATTATGCTTTAATGGCAGTTTTCATGAGTCTTTATGTACAATCCCTGCAAATATGAGTTCTCTTTGCAATCTCATCCACTCGAGTCGCTTTCCCTTTTATGCATTGGACGTATCTCGCTGTTGTTGTATTTGATTGTGTTGATGGTTGGCTAATGTGTTTTTGGCATACTCCTGCTTGCGGTACCATTCTTTTGGGTGAAATCTCTTTGAATAGAAAAATACTGGCTGCACCAAGATATCTTCTCGCTTTTGTGAGGGAGGTTAACATGAATTAAATGAATAATTTTTTATTTATTTATTTTTGACTGCTGTTTTCCCAAACAAGTTGTTGCGCATTTAGGTTTATTTCTTTTGTTCCTCACCTTTTCATCCACCTTCATCATGGCATTTCTTGAACATTCAAATGCTGCACTATTTTAAAGTGTTATTTGGCTTAATAGGAATTCCAATTTGCCTCTTCTTTTATTTGGAATAAATTGAGCGCATGAGGGGCTGTGGATGCTCTTGAATTACAAGATTGATGATGCACGGATGATAATAATGTATTTTTTTGACAATTTAGATCCATCTCAGGAGTTTATTTTATTAAAATAACTTTTATTTTGTCAATGATGGCACCTTTTCTATCTATAGTTGCAACAGATGAAGTTATCATATTGGTTGAAGAACATTTGTTATTGACATTAGTATCTAAGAACTAGTTCTATGGTAGTATTTTGCTGATTTTCAATAATAACATATGGCTTTTGATATTTTTTTTAGAAACTAGATTCTGACTTTAATGGGTGTGAACATTATACATACTAATGAGAACTTTTTACTTATTTACTTGGGATATCTTAATCCTTAATTCACTATCCTGTGACTTTTTCTTTTTACATAGTGTTGCTAACTGTTAGGATTTTGATGATAACTGTTAGGATTTTGAAGAGCTTGTGAAGGAGCATTTCAGAAGGCGCGGATACTACATTCTTAAGGCCTGTGATGCATATATGAAAGGCAGTTTAATTGGCTCTCTTACTAAAGAAGCCACTGTAAGCAATATTGACAATTCCAATTTAACTTCGGTTGGTTTCAAGCTAATGTTAGCTAAGATTGTGCCAAAGCTATACTTGGCATTGAATGAAGTTGGAGCCGATTGTCACGATTTTAAGCATCTACTTCAATCGTAACACAAGTTCCAAAAAGCCAGTCCTGCTTCACATATTCGTCAATCCAACAAGGTCAGTCATTTTTTATTCATTGCGATTACTTCCAACCCCCAGATACTTGTAAATTGTAAAGGCTCTTTGTTTTGTCTGATTTTCTTGTTATAATAACTTCGGATGAGACATTTTTGTGTCATTAATTTTAGAGTCTGGGGTTTCTTCGGTTTCTCCTTTCTCCTAAAATGATCATTTTGTTGTCTAACACAACCAATTGGGATTTCTTTTTCTTCTTTTCCCGTGGAATTTGGCTGCTAACTTGTTGACAATTTTTTGGTACTTCCCTATGGGATTTGGAAGACAGACCGGAATTTGGATTGATTTCAGATTGCATTTTGTTGGGAAAAATATCAATGAAGATTGCTTTCTTCAAATTTCTGCTCTTTTTTGTTGTATTTAACGAACATTCAAATGATAGAAGTGTTCAAAAATTAGTTTCTATATTCTTCAATTCAGCATTATTGGTTTGTAATTATGTTTCTGTTGCCAGTCTTTAGCCTGGTTTTGCAGGAAGAAATAAGCTGAAGAATGAAGTGAAAACAGAAGGATATTTTAATTATGTATATGTTACCATGAACAGATTAATTTCACATGAACCAAATAAAAAGTAAAAATTTATCATTAATACATAAAAAATAAATTTTAATAATTCTACCTATCCTTTTTTCTCTCCTTTTTGTGGCATCTCTATCTGTATAAATGGATTAAAACTCATATTTTTACCTTGTACCAAACATAAAAGTTATTTTGATTTTACAGATTTACAGAAAAATGTAGATCGAGTTAAAATACATAAAAATAAACTATTTTTTATTTTTTTAAACAAAGATTGGGTTAAATGGACAAAAATAAAAAATATTTTTAATTACATACAAATAAAAAAAAAAAAGCCAAATTAATTTAAGAACTTATACTTCTGTTTCTGACAAACATAGGTATTTACTTTTATTATTAAAATTTTTCCTTTAACTATTAAAGAGTTTCTACTGTATACTACTTTAAATAAATGTTTTTTCAATAAAAATAAAAAAATAAAAATGTTACCCTCTGTTTTTAATCCAATTGAAGTGCTTATTAAATTCTTGCTTTATTTCTCACAACACAATAGCATTTATTCAGTGTTCATTAAGTCTCTTCTACTGTAATAAAAAAAGAAAAAGTGCAAGCAATAGACATAAACAGCTTAAATGACCCAAAAAAATAAAATTTTTTTTTTTTTATTTTGGCAATTTTAGTCAATTTTGTTTTATTATGGCAATAGGTGCAGCAAACTCATTTTTTCATTGTGACGTCTAAAAAATTGCCAAAATAAAAAATCATGGCATCAATTGCTAAAATTAAAAGAATCGCTAAAATTACAAAAATTTTCAAAGCTTTTGTTTACCCTCTTTTTTTCTTGTTAATGTGGCGCTGATGTGTCAAAAAATAGACATCACTAACGGCTATGCCAGCAACTTATAAAACGGAAGCTATAATTGCAATGAAAAATAAATTCACACCACCATTGCCAAAATTAAAAAAATAGACTAGAATTGCAAAAATAGCCAAAATTCAGGGCTTCTTTTTTGGTCATTTAGGCATAGAAAAGGAATTTTTCACAGATTCAAGATGAAAAGCATATAGAGTAGGAATATGTTTTAGTCTCTTTGATTTCACATGAAGTAATGAAGGAAAGAAAAAAAGAAAGGAAAGGACAACATATCTAAAAAATATTCCCACAAATCAGAACAAATGCAGAAGCATATTGCAGGCATTATCAATAACTTGGACAGCTGCACAATGCATGTAATGAAGGAAATACAAGAAGCAACCAATGACATAATAAATTTTGATGAAATGAGATTTAGTACAAATGTACGAGTAATATATTCATGGTTTTGGGGAGGAAATACTGGTTGAAAAGACAAAAACGTTCCATCTATTAAGTTAATTTTGAAATGAGAATGACAATAGACAGCACCCAAAGAAAAAAGTCTACCTTTCTGTATGCCAAAAGAAGATTAATTCACTAAGCAATTTTATCAGCCTATAGAGACTTGTGTTATCCTAAGTAAGAAAAACAGTGCAAATTATTGTTGATGAGAACAAAGAAAGATGAAAAGTATTTTATGCATATCACATATCTAGAGAAGCGTCTTGTTCTACCTAAAGATTTTACTGCACTTACATAATCATCAAAGATTGAAGAATCACTTTTCAAGGACCTCCATAAGAAATAGTGCTATTTATAAGTTATTAAGTAGCAGATGAACAATATTGGAACTTTATCATCCAACAGACCAGGAAGAAATCATGAATCCATTGGAAATATTTCCTCAAATCTTCATTCAATTCAGATGTGATAATTGGCTTCATGGATATCAACAATAAGAAATGAATAATTATCACTAACATGAAAATTGATTTTGCTTCCTATGACCACATTATAATTCAAGCCACACCCCTAACTATAGATAGCACTTTTTTCAACCTCTTGGGGGATCTGATTAAATAACTAATGACAATATCTCTGATTATTCTACTATTTCGCTCAAGCTCAAAAGCAACCAACCATCAAATTCAAACTTAACAAACAACAACTTGTTCATCATTTTATCTATAGTAGCATCATCAATTATCATATAATTCAATTTGTAGAAAAAGATGTACTTTAAGATCATCAGTTCAAAGTGTAAAAAGAAAATCTTCAAAATAGCATGTCAAATATTCAATAAATTAAAAAAAACCAACCAACCCAGTTAGTGATGAGGGAAGATGATACCTTAACTGTCAAAATGGCAGTTCTAATATTCCTCTAATTTTCTCAACATAAAAAGGAGAAACAAAATTTGAGTATTTACACTTATAAGAAATCAAAAGTTCAATTTCTTGCAATCCAACTCCAATGGATATTAATAGTTCCCAATTATCATATGATTCAACAAACTTCAATAATCAAACACAACAAAGATGCATAGGGAAAAAAGAATCCATATTATTGAATCTGTGTCCTATCATGACAAAAAAACAAAAAATTAAAGTATTTATTACTATCACTAGAGATGATAAACCATATGTGATTCCAATTTCCTGTCTCCCTCTCTGTTTCATTCGACACCATCAAGGCAACCAGCAAGAAAAACAGAGATGCTCAAATAGGATGTCTTTAAAAGAAGAACTAAAAATTTAAATAATAATAACAGCAAAAATCATACACTGTTCTTGATAATCTTCCTCCTAGCCAAGAACCTAGCCACTGGAGGCGTAAGCGCAATTGTTATGGGCACCCGAATCGGAAAAAGCGCCTTGTTACACAGCACAGCAAGAGCAAGGGCACCACCAGTGGATGCAGCAAGCTCAGCCGTGCGATTTCTCTTCTTCTCCTCCGGCATTGATTTGGATTCATCCCTCTCTTCAAAATCATGGGATTTAAATTCCGGGTCTTGGGGTTGTGGGTTTTCATCTTTGGAGGATGAGATTCCAGGAAGATGCCACTTATCCAAAAGCGATTCGACGTCGACGTTGTTCTTGATGGCAATGTAAAGGCCGGTGATTGAGGCGCCAGAGACAGAGAAGTGGACGCCTAAAGCTACTTTTCCGTACTTCTTTAAGAGTTCTCTGAATCGGCCTCCTGCCATTTCGATTGATGGGTTCGATTTTGGAAGAAACTGTAGAAAGGGCTTTTAAGGTTGTTTAGGGTTTTTTGAAGGGTTTTTGACAAGTCAATTGCTAGCAGTGAAATGCAGGGAACTCAACAGTCTTGGAGTCGGAGACAGCTGACACGACGGCGTATTGGTTGTATTTATTATTAATTTTTTTTTACATAATCCGCCATTTCTTTTTAGAAGAAAAAAGTGATTTTATCGAAGGGGATAATCCAACAAAACAAAAGGATCAATAGAAGAAGGAATTTCCTCTATTCAAAGAGAAACATCTAAAGAAAACTTAGCAAGCTGAATTTTTAGGGACAACTGGTCAAATACATGTAATGCTCCCTGAATTTTGCAATTAATTTTACGGCATCCCCAACTTTGCAAGGACCAATTATATACTTGAAGTAAAAAATTTTACACTAATCCCATACTAACAATCGCGCGTGTATTACAAAGAAGCTAAGTAGGATAAGTAAACGAGAATAAAACCCATATTTTTTACACATTAGCAATTTTAAAAATAAAAAAAATAACATCCTTTGCAAAGCTTCATCTCTCTAGCTCAAAATCTTTATGTGGCTCTCCATTCTCTCCTCGTATCCACCGAACCCCATCCAAAAGCCCCTTCTCTCTCCCTCTTTTTCTTTGTGTCTAAAAGAGCAATCCCACTGAGCAAAAATAAAGCATATTTTCAGGAAAATAATGCATTATTTTCTCTCTCTTCAATCAGCTCCAGTTGATGCAGAGCAATTTGCACTTCAATATATGATCGCGGCACGACCATGCCATATCTAGCACGCCCGTGCCAACCTCTAGAAGTCCAGGGCGCGAGATACGCCCAAGCCTAAGAAGCACGAGCACGCCTGTGCTAGCCTCTGGAAGTCCAAGCACGCCCATGCCAAGTCAAACACGGCCGTGCCGAAGCCGACGAGTCCAGTTCGGTTTCGAGTGCCGACACGTCCGTGTCATACCCAGCACGCTCGTGCTAGTCCCTGGAAGTCCAAGCACGCCCGTATCATCCAGCACGCTCGTGCCGCCGACCTTACTAGGAATCAGATCGTGGAAGAGAAGCCATCTCTCAGTCCTCCATTCCTCATCTCCAGCCGTCATCGACCAAATTGTTAGCGAGCTCTGTTGCCTTGTCTTAAATTCAAATACTACAATTCTTTTAAATATTTGAAATGCTATAAATGAAAAGCTTTTTCAGGCATATAATATTTGAAACGGATGTGGTTTGTTAGTGAGAAAGCTATCCTCTTCTGTTGTTAACTTGATAAATAATTGTTGTTAATATTTTCAAATTTAAAATTTTGATAAATATTTATTGTTTTTTTATGCTTATATATGGGCAAGCAAAGGCCAAAAAATTATTACTTAATTTATTTATTTTGATGCAATCATGAAATGTATGCTCAAATCTATAATTTTTTTTAATGAATTATTCTGAAAAAGAAAAGAAAGAAAGAAACTTGGAAAAAATCGACATTTTGGGTCCTCCTTAGTGAAGATCATATTTTCAGTTCTCCCTTTATCCACTAATTTGAACAGAATTAAACATCATGCCCAAGCATATTACATTACGCACTTGGCTTCAAGGGGCCCACCAAAATTTTAAACAATAGTTCGTTGGATGAGTCAAAATTGTAATACATATGCGGTTGTCAACATTTAAGGTGTTTAATTGGTACAAAATTTCTTACTCTAGGTACATAATTAGTGTCTGTAAAGTTGAGGGTGTCATAAGGTTAATTTATTAAAGTTGAGAGAGCAATCTATGTATTTGGTCAATTTGAATTCAAATCATATTTTGATTTTTTTTCTAATTTAAGAGATTTAAAAAAAAATATAATATTTATTATATTTTCACTAATATTTCTTTGAAATTACATATATGTGGTCTTAAAAAAAAACTCATTGGACTATTTTTTCTTACTGAGATACATTGGACTAATTTTTTTAAATAATGAAATATTATAAAAAAAAATATTTGTTAAGTCAATTAATCTATAAATTTAAATTTTCAGTAATAATTACTACTTCGAAAATTACATATAATCAAGTCTCAAAAGTGAAATTTTTATTCAAAATTCTAATATAACTAATAGATCTAAGCAATTTATACACTAAATTATATTTAAATAAGAAAAACAAAATATAAAAAATGCAATAATTAAATCAGAATTTTTTTATTAAAAAATGAAACTGAATAGATCGGATTTGATCTTTTTAAATTAAATAAGTTTGATTTTTGGGATTTATTCAATATTTGAGTAATATCAAACTATTTCTTAATTTTTTCTATTAAACTCAGAAGAAATCGATTCTTTTTTTCAAAATTGAATTCAACTAATCAATTCAATTTAATTTGATTATTGTCCGGACTTATTTTTATTCAAAGGTAAATTCTTGGCTTAAAAAAATATTTTGTATATTATTATAGATTAGACATACAATTAAAATCACTAAATTATTCATCAAACGGTTGACAAAGAATTAACCTTTAAACTTCATAATCTGATAGCTTCATTCCTAAGTTGATAATAATTCAAAGTGTGCTGCTTTATTCTAATTTGGTAGTTATCTCATCATCTTTGTTTGCTTGAGGATTACATAACATGCGTGCAAGAATCAAAAGTTGAGAATTTGCATTATATTTCTTTATTTTTAATTATTACAAGTCATACTTTTACCCCACTTGCACATTAATTATTTTTTTATTTTTTATTTTCTTTCCAACATAACAAAATTACAAGTATGTTAAACATAGTATATAAACCCAGATAAGCTTAATTATTATATAATAAAGCATACTAATTTAGCTGCCATCTACAACTAATTAAATATAATCAATTAAAAATTAAAGTACTATAAAACAGCCATCATCTCTACTGTTTCACTAATATCATTTGCTTTGTATTGTAACTAAAAGATATTACAAATGGGAGAGACCAAGATCTTGAAATATATTACTATTATTATAGTGAATATGTTGTTCTTGTTCATCCATGTTAGATCTGAAGTAGTTTATACAGTTGGTGATGAAGAAGGCTGGACTTCTGATTCAAATTTTGGTTCATGGTCACACAAATATAATTTTAGTGTTGGCGATGTTCTTGGTATGTTATCATCTTCTTTTTGCTTAATTTATTTCTTCTTCAAGTGTTTTTTTTCTGAATAAATTGCTCAATTATGATTTAGTATGGAGGGTATTGGTTTGATGGTTATGCATTAATCTAGTCAAAATATTTCACTATTTCATGAAATTTGATCGAAAAAATTAGGTCAAGTGATTGAAAACCAATCATTTAGTATTTGGCTTTCGAACGAATTTCAATTTAGAAGTATTTGCTAAATCTAAAATTAGTGCAAATTTATTCAAAATCTAGCAATTGATAGTTTAAAATTTAATTGAAATACTAAAAATCAATATTTCTAACTATTAATGTTTAATTCTTCAACCGGTAGCTGTCAATAGATTTTTAAAATATATAAAGAGGATAGCTCATTTTCCCTTTTCTTAACAAAATTGGCAAACGATAATTTAATTGATGTTATGATCATATTTATATGTAGATGAT
Organism: Jatropha curcas; assembly: GCF_041381405.1. NCBI lineage: Eukaryota > Viridiplantae > Streptophyta > Magnoliopsida > Malpighiales > Euphorbiaceae > Jatropha > Jatropha curcas. The sequence goes on from NC_143151.1 coordinate 26,014,555, forward strand.
TTATCTGCCTATGTTGGAGAAAATGAATATTACAATAACTAAAAATTGGTCCATTATAAAAAAATTGAGGTTACATATGTTAAGCATCAAAGCCATAATGTCTCCATGAATTGCAAATTAACATTAATCAACTCTAGACCATGCTTCCTTATTATTATTATTATTATTATTATTATTATTATTATTAATCATGTGTGTGTATTGTGAATATGTAGTTTTCAAGTATGTGAAGGGACAACACAATGTGTATGAGGTAATGGAGAAGACATATAGATCATGTGATACAAGCAGTGGAGTTATAGCAAAATATGAGAGTGGAAATGATGAAATAAAACTCACCCAACAAAAGAAGTATTGGTTCATTTGCAATGTAGATGGGCATTGTCTTGGAGGAATGAGATTTGAGATTGATGTTAAAAGACAATCCATTTCTACTTCAAATGGTGAACCAATTCCACCACCAACCTCTTCTACTACAAAGCATGCCTTGGACCCATGGAATATTTATTGCCTTGTTGCATTTGGAATTTTATTCAAATTGTATTCTTGAAATTTTTTTTGTTATTTTGTTATCTAGAACTTGTATTTCTTTTGTCATTTTTTAGCAATTGAATGTCTATTTTATAGTTCTAGAAGATTATTATATCTTTTTATGAATTCTTTTGATGTATAAAAGTTTTCAATTATTTTTTTTTAATTTATATTAATATTATATCGATTCTGATCGATGGGTGAATCTATTTTATCTAAACTTAAATATGAGTATGTTTATTAGTTAATTGTTGTGATTTTATCCTAATTAAAATCATTTTTAGCTACTTAGTTTGTTTGGTTATTGAATGAGAATCAAATTAAGTTGAGATTTTATTTTATTTTATTTTGCAATAAAATAATCTCATTTTATTTTATTTTATTTTGCACTATACTAAGTTTATCTCTTGAATTTAGTAATGATATTTAAAAATAAAAATTCTACCATGTTATCTATTCTAGCTATACTTAACCATGAAGGTTGTGGAGGTGGTGGTGATTGGAAGTGACATGGCATTGTGGAGGTGGTGATGGTGGTGGTGGTGGTGGTGGTGGTGGTGATAGTCCATGCCGTTACCATTATCTGAAGCTGGCCATCCTCTTGGATGGTCTCTTGTTAGCTCTAGCAAAGAGTTCCTCACATAATCTGCTTGAACCGTTTCACTGTCCTCCTGCCCAAAAAAAAAAAAAAAAAAAAAAAAAAAAGAAAAATTCGAAGATAATTAAACTCAAATTGATACATACATGTGCAGGACAAGGAATGGCTTAAAGCTCTAACCTCTACTTTGAAAACATTTGAGACAAGGCCTCTGCAGGTTGTTACATTGACGTTGGTAACTTCTAAGCCAAAAGAATCCAAAGCCTCCATTAATCTCACAAACCCACCTGCCTTATGCTCACAAAATACCTTTACAAAGAACTCATTTCCATCTATTTGAGCCACTTCTACTTGGACCTGCAATTGTTTCATTAACAAATTAATAATTTAATTAAGAAATGAGTTATTAAACATGGGATTTATCTAATTAATTACCTCCATTTGTTGTCCCTTATCATGAAAATTTTCTGACTTTTGCTGATTCAATTTTGGGCAGCTAACTTCTGATGCTCCCGCCTGAAACCCATTTCCAAGACCTCCATTTTGACTTAGAGTTTCCGATGGAATATTGTTTTGATTCCCATTTTTGCCACCTTCATCATCTGAATGCTCTTTAAGCTCATCTTGCAGTTCTTTTTCTTGCTGCTGCAACTCCTTCACAAATTCAATTGCATCTCCAAGTATGGCAGCCTTGTTCAGCTGATCATAAAAACACAACATTACACATAAATATACATATAAACATCAATAATTAAAAGGTAGAAGAAGACATAATTACATTAGAAATTTTGGGGACCAAGGCACGTAGATCATAGAGTCTCTCTTTAAGCCTTTTCCTTCTCTTTCTTTCAGCATGAAGATTTTTAGTTTCAGGTTTTCTTCCTGTCCTTCTCATATATTTAGCATCATTTTCGTCATCAAGTTCATCATAATTACAGTCCATCGAATCCGATTTCCCTTTCTCCTGTTTAATACACTCTTTATCATCCCATTGCTTCTCTTCTTTATTATTACTATCACTTATTACTGATTTCTGAATATCTTCAACTCCATCAACCGCGCCTTCGAAGAAAGTATCATCACCATTTTTAGTCTTGTAGTTCTTATTATCCTCATTATAATTAAATTGCTGCAAGAAATTCATTGGAGGACTGCATAGAGGGACTCGGTTTCCGGAGATATCATATGCTAAGTTATTCAAATTCTCTAATGCTTGATGTGCCTGGAATTGATTAATTTGAGGGTGATGGTGATGATCATGATCTTGATCAACAGCTAGAAATGGTTTCGAAGATTGTTGTTCACTGATCATGTTCATATTAATTGCAAAACTTGCTTCCATGTTGGTTTAGTTTATAATGGCTTCTTGCTCCCTTATAATGCTACATTGAGATGTTACAAAATCTATTAATTGTTGATCTTCAGATACCTGTAATTAAAACAATAATTAGCTAATAAATAATTTTATATTTATCATGTCAAGATCATTTTTGTACTCTAATTAATTAAAGAAAACCTAATATTTGTATTGATCATGAAAAAGGGTTGTCACTTTACTTGTTTAGTAACAAACAGCTCTAATAGTCCTCCAGGAACTGGTATCAAAGCCCTAGTTCCAACTGTTCCCTGAATTATTAATAATAATTAACATTAATTTGAAAATTAGGGATTGTAATTTATTTATATAGAAAGAATTAAAGGAAATTAAACTCACTCATTTCAGGAACACTTGAATCTGAACAACTAGAAAAATTTAGCCATCTGGGTTGGTTTGATATCAAGGTCTGTGCATGAATCTATTAAAAGAGATAGAGAGAACAAATACAAAGCAGTCTTCATGTAATGATAAACTAATAACTAATAGTTAAGGAAGGTTAAACAGAGAATAAATTAATATACAAAACTTATACCCAGAGTCTAATGGGATTGAAGTGGGCAGTTGTGCAAGAAGTTCACAAGATTTAGTTCTTTGGTGTTGAAAGATTAAATCCCTACAACAAGAAGAAGAAAGAGGAAATTGAACGTCATCTCCACCATTTTGTATGTCCTCAGTTCCACCACAGCAACACTCCATCCATTCGAGAAACCTACAAAAAAATTGAAAAAAAAAAAATAAGAGAGAGAATTTGATTATGCAATTTATAATATAAATTAGTATTTTTCTAACCTTTGGTCATCACTAAATATCCAAAGAACACAATAATCCCAGCCTTTCAAACCCACAAGAGGCCTTAGTCTTTCTATGAGGCTTTGAAGTACATTCATGATGTCATATTTACCTGCAAACAATTATTGGTTAAAGCCATATGCTATATAATTATTAACAAACAAGACAAACATACGTATGTATACTAATATCCATTACAAAGCACACAATTTTATTTATCCAAAATATACTAAAACGATCATGCACTTTCTATAAAGTCAGAGTTTGATATATGGAAAAATATTTATAAGAAGCGGCAATTGTGAACTCTAGAATGAATCCGTTATTCTTATACTGAAAAAGAATACTGAAATATGAGAAGGATTTGAACGTTAAACATATGAATTCACCGGTAATTACCTACCGATAAAGATATCTCCCTTTTCAACCAAACAAACTTAAGCAAGAAAAACTAAAGAAATGATGAATATGAACTTCAAATGATAGATACGGTTAACTGCAGCATCTTACAACAGAAGATTAGACCCAAATCATCATACCTCAGCATTTTATATGTTTTCTTTTATTTTAGGGTTTCTTTAACAAAAGAAACAAAGAAAAATTTACCTTTTTCCTCTGATGTGTGTATATATATATATATATATATATATATTATTATTATTATTATTTTTCGTAAAACTCTCTCTTGTTATATATCTGTGATGGAGTTTATATCTGGTAGGTGAACTGCAGTGCTTGCATGAGGAAGATTATATATGAGCAGTGCTAAATGTACAAGAAGTGCATGGATAGTCTTTATAACACAAGGTAGGCAGAATTATAAGAAGAGGAATCGTTGGATCATTTCAAACCAACGGTTGAAAATTAGGGATGTAAAACTTGAGAACGTAAGTGGAGATATGTGTAATTAGAATAATTAATATATATAATTTGTGGCCTTTTATGATGGAAGGGGCATATTGCATGAGCTAAGATGGCGTGCAAAACCCTAACTACCTTATATAAGAGTATTTCATCTATTTTGGTTGACTAGTCTTTCGTGTCTCAACTACTCTACAAACATTAAGCCAAAAATGTGCACTCTAGCTAATTAGTTTTAAAATCTGTAAAGTTCTTTATCTATGTAGAGAAGATAGATAATTAAGGAAGGAAATACTTTGTTGAGTAAATTTGGTTGTCTCCATTTGATGATATTTTATTAGCTGACGGAAAATAGGAACTTATACTCATGTACTATATACTATTGATTTCGGGTATCAGAAAGAAAAGGAAATTGATGATATTAAATTTAGAAGTTTTGAGATTTTTAAAGTAAAATTTCCCTCTTTGCCTTTTAGCCTCTATGACTAGTTTTTCTTTTCTATCTTGGTATGTAAGAGTAATATGCATAACAGAAGTGGAAGAGTTTTATTTTTGCTTAGGTTTTGGAATTGTCCACCCGAAATGTTCTGAAGTTTAACGTTGATGGGGCTGCGAGAGGAAAACTAGGTCCAGCTAGTATTGGTGGGGTTTTGAGAAATTCTCTTGGCTTGGTTAGTTATATTTTCTATCAATAGGTGGGAATTTTTACACACTGAAGCTGAACTATTAGTAATTTTGAAGGCAATTGAGTTATTTTGTTATTCTAACTATAATTCGCTACCTTAAATTATTGAATCTGACTCTAAAATGTCATTTTGTGGGTTTCTCAGATAGATAAACGATCTTGGCAATAGTGGATTTGTTTTAATAAGTTTGATCTGTAATATATTCTTTTGTCAAAGTGATTTTAAGCATGTAAACAGAGAATGCAATCAATTTGCAAATTATTTAGCTAAAAAGGGTATTGATGCTGTGGAACCTTTTGTGGCATGGGTTTAAGTTTATAGCTTTTGTGCTTTTCCATTGGGATGTTGATCTAGTTGTTTTTATTCTTATCTCAAGAAGAAACACTATTATTTATGCTTTTTGATCTATTATTATATATTTCTTCTAGGTTTTTTTCACTTAACTTTTTCAGATTAAGTTTGGGTGTATTGGGAAGCCTATTGACTTGGATTAGTTGTCTAGATAAATTAAGTTTTTTCCTGCATATTAATAAAATAAATTAAATTTACTGATAAAAAAAAAAGAGTGTCTGTCTATACAAGGGAAAAGCTACAGTTTGTCAACCAAGAACTCAAACTGGAGTCTCTCTGTTTTTTATTCTTAATATGTCAAATACTTAATTTTTTTTTATATTCTTTAATAAATGCAATGATGCCACTCATTAGAAAATAGGAAAAATGCTCAAATTGCCCATTTGAACTTGTACCCAATATTCAATTTACCCATTTTCCACCTTTTTGGCCAAAAAAAAAAAAAAAAAAACTCATTAAATCGTAACAGTTGGATCCAATTACTTATTTTTTAGCTTGGGCCAAGCAATGAACTCCACGCGGTCAAAGAAAAAAAAAAATATTATTCTCTCAATCAATAAAAAAACTCACGTTAACCTCGACTTTTAAATGTTCTTCTTCCAAACCTGCTCTTCCATTACCCATGTCAGCTCCATACCTATTCATATAATTTTCATAAGATCATCTCCTTTTAAAGAGTTGGTCAATAGCACCAATGGTCCTTCCTAGAAAAACAAAAAATTGTTTGGTAATCTAGATACCCAATGCAGGAAGAGAATAAGATGGGACGGGTAGTAAGTAGAACAAAGGTTTACTTCCACCATCTCCCATAGCCAAATGCATCATCTTTTAATATCATGTCCTGGCAAACAATAGTTCAAACATGATGACCGTACAAAATGCCAGTAAAAAAAAAAAAAGGAAAAAGAAAAAATAAATCATAAAGCAAAGATAATTTGAAAAGACAATAGATAAGTGGTACTCAGCATCATTGTCAAGATATTGGGCTTGATTATATTTCATGGCTCATTTTAACTAACTAGATATCTCTTTATTAGTTTTTTGCTTCTGTTACTTCAAACTCACGTGCTTGTCATGTGTCTTTTATTTATTTATTTTCCTAAAAGTTTTAGATAGAGTCTTTAGGAATCTGCAGTTTTTTTTTTTTCGTGCTATCAAGCACTACTTCAGTTGCTGCTATTGTGGCGTCGTGTTTGCGTCAATTTCTATTTTCAGTTCAGTTCATCACTATAAATGTAAAGGATTCTTATGAATGAAATATCACCTTTACATCAATATTTCTTTTCTTTCACTTTCAGTATTCCCTTTGTTTATAAAGAAACTTTGTCTTATTTCTGTGTTTTCCATTATTAAACCTTCAACTGGTATCAGAGCCCTATTCTTAAGGGACTTGTGTGATGGAATCTGAAGGGAATTTTTCTCCAAATGCTCCAATCATCTTTGACGGAGAAAACTATGAAATTTGGGCAATCAGAATGGAAGCCCACTTGGATGCTCTTGATCTTTGGGAAGCTGTGGAAGAGGATTATGAAGTTGTTCCGCTGCCTGCAAATCCCACCATGGCCCAGATCAAAAACCATAAGGAGAGGAAAACCAGAAAATCAAAGGCGAAAAATTGTTTGTTTTCCGCTGTTTCAAACACTATTTTCACCAGAATTATGTCTCTCAAAACAGCTAAGCAAGTTTGGGATTATTTGAAGGAGGAGTATGCCGGTGATGATAGGATTCGTGGTATGAAAGCTCTCAATTACATAAGAGAGTTTGAATTGCAAAGAATGAAGGAGTCAGAGACAGCCAAAGAATACTCTGAAAGGCTGCTCGATATTGTCAATAAAGTAAGGTTACTTGGCACTACTTTTGACGATTCGAGAATTGTTCAAAAAATTTTAGTTACTGCTCCTAAAAAATATGAAGCATCCATTACCACTTTGGAGAATACAAGGGATTTATCCACAATCACCTTGGTAGAGTTATTAAACTCGTTTCAGGCTCAGGAACAGAGGAGATCTATGAGGCAGAATGGTTTTGTTGAGGGAGCTCTCCCAGTCAGACATCATGAAGAAAAGGACTTTCAGAGAAAGCAAGCTGGTTCAAATGATGAGCAAATCATAGCTAATCACAATCGTGGCAAAGGTGGAGGCTCAAAAGAATATCCTCCTTGCAAACAGTGTGGCAAAACAGGTCATGCACCATTCAAATGTTGGAGAAGACCAGATGCCAAAGTAAGAAATGCAATCAGCTTGGACATGAAGCTATAATTTGCAAAAGCAAGAATCAAGAAGCTAATGCCCAAGTTGTTGATCAGGATGAAGAAGATCAAATTTTTGTGGCAACATGTTTTTCCACCAAGTGCACATCTGAAAGTTGGTTGATCGACAGTGGTTGTACAAACCACATGAGTTATGACATAACTCTATTTAAGGAATTGAATCCTACTAAGATCACTAAAGTTAGAATTGGAAATGGTGTCTATATTCCAACAAAAGGGAAAGGAACCATTGTAATTACAACAACGTCAGGTATAAAAATAATTTCTGATGTTCTTTTTGTGCCTGACATTGACCAAAATTTGTTGAGTGTGGGCCAACTTGTTGAAAAAGGATTCAAAGTAACATTTGAAGATCGATATTGTGCCATTTATGATGCAAAAGGGGAGCAGGTTCTGCGAGTTAAAATACGGGGTAGAAGTTTTTTTTTCGATCCAACAGCAGAGGAGCAAGCTGTCTTTTCTGCAGAAACTAACATCACCGAGATTTGGCATAAGAGACTTGGCCATTGTCATATTCAACGCATGTTGGAGATGAAAAAGAAAGATATGATAAGAGACTTGCCGATGCTTACTGAACAATTGCCAAACTGCGATGCTTGTCAATTTGGTAAACAAACCAGATTGCCCTTTCCAAAATCAACCTGGAGAACTTCACAGAAGTTACAATTAATTCATACAGATGTTGCTGGACCACAAAGAACTCCATCTCTCCAAGGTAGCCTCTACTTTATTCTGTTTATTGATGATTTTACAAGAATGTGTTGGATTTTCTTCTTGAAATACAAGTCAGAAGTGGCTGAAGTTTTCTGGAAGTTCAAAAATATGGTGGAGAACCAAAGTGGCTGCAAAATTCAAGCTGTAAGGTCTGATAATGGGACGGAATACACCTCTTCTCAATTTAATTCCTTGTGTGAAGAAGCTGGCATTGAACATCAATTCACAGCACCTTACACGCCGCAACAAAACGGAGTCAGTGAGAGGAGGAACATATATGTGATGGAGATGGTGAGATGTTTATTGCATGAGAAGAATTTGCCTAAAGTTTTTTGGGCAGAGGCTGCCAACACAGCCGTATTTCTTCAAAATCGACTTCCAAGCAAGGCATTGAAGGATCAAACACCATTTGAGGCCTGGTATGGTTTTAAGCCTTCATTGAAATTTCTTAAAGTGTTCGGAAGTTTTTGTTTTGTTCATGTTCCACAGAATAAGCGTGACAAACTAGACAAAAAAGCCATTCCTGGTATTTTTGTCGGTTACAGCTTAGTCTCCAAAGCTTACAAAGTCTATCATCCACAAACTGGAAAGATGACTATTACCAGAGATGTTCACTTTAATGAAGAGGAGCAATGGGATTGGAATGACTCACCAGGACTTCTTTCCGAAAAGCAGTTGAAAGACAAATGGCTAGAGGAAAACATTGATGATTCACCAGTTAGAGGAACCAGGTCACTCTCTGAAATTTATCAAAGTTGTAATATGGCAGTCTATGAGCCGGCAGGACATGAAGAAGCTCTTAGAGATCCAAAATGGAAAAAAGCAATGGAGGAGGAGATGTCGATGATTCAAAAGAATAAAACATGGGAGTTAGTCGACAAACCTGCTGACAGAAAAATCATAGGAGTGAAGTGGGTGTTCAGAACAAAATTAAATGCAGATAGCTCCATCAATAAACACAAGGCTTGCAACATCCCTTCCCAGTCCACCCGTTAACTCAAATGAACCGAGCTGAGATGCTACAATCTGGTTAAACCTATGTCCTTTCATGCTAATATCATGTTGTATGCTGAATATGATGTCAAGCTGTTACTTTTTACATTAGGAAAATATAGATATGTACTTAATATTTACAAGACATGATACTAATTTTCAAAATGAAATGGGCCCAACTGTGTGCCCTGTACATGCCATGATAAGGATAGACAGAATCAAAATATCAAAATGAGTAGCTACCCTGAAGACTGAGTCTTCCACAGATGAACTACAGCAGTTGTAAACCTTGGATCACGATCAGATATAATGGATGATGGAACTCCATGTAGTCGAACTATTTCTCTAACATAAATTTCTGCTAACTTGTCCAGAGAATAGTCCATCCTAACTGGTAGAAAGTGCGCAGACTTGGTTAATCTATCAACAATTACCCATACTGCATCATGCTTCCGCTGCGTCTGAGGTAATCCGGTAACAAAATCCATCGTGATCTGATCCCATTTCCATGTTGGCACTGTTATTGGATGAAGCAACCCAGCTGGCAATTGATGTTCTGCTTTTACTTGTTGACATGTCAAACATCTTGTTACAAAATTGCCAATGTCTTTCTTCATGCCCGGCCACCAATAGCCTTTCTTCAAATCTTGATACATCTTAGTACTGCCTGGATGCATTGTATATGGACTGTTATGAGCTTCATGCAGAATCTTCTGTCTGATTTCCCCTTGTGGTACAACAACTCTGTCTTCATAGAACAATACTCCACTGTTATCCAATTTGAATTTCCCACCATGGTCTTCCTGTACTTGTTTAACCCAGATTGCTATTTGCTCATCTTTCTTCTGTGCTTCTGCAACTTCCTGAGCCCAAGATGGTTGTACTTGCATCTGTGCTAGAATAGCTCCCTGCCGTTGCAACTCCATGCTGATTCTCATTGCTCTCAAAGCATACAATGGTTTTCGACTAAGGGCATCAGCTACCACATTAGCTTTACCCAGATGGTAATTAATGACGTAATCATAATTAGCCAGAATCTGCATCCACTTCCGTTGTCTTGAATTCAAGTCTTTCTGTGTCGGTAAATACTTTAAACTCTGATGATCAGTGTAAATGTAACATTTTTCACCGTATAGATAATGCCTCCATACTTTGAACGCTAGAATAATGGCTGCCAGTTCTAAATCATGGGTTGGATAATTCAATTCATGTGGCTTCAATTGTCTGGAGACATAAGCTACCACTTTACTGTCTTGCATGAGTACACATCCTAACCCAGTATGAGAGGCATCACTGTAAATCTCAAATTCTTTACCTGACACTGGTTGGGTCAACACTGGTGCTTCAGTCAACATTTTCTTCAAAGTTTCAAAACTCTGCTGACACCTATCATCCCATTGGAATACAACCTCTTTCTTCAATAATCTTGTTAAAGGTGATGCAATGATGGAGAATCCCTTTACGAACTTTCTGTAATAGCCGGCTAAACCCAGAAAACTTCGAACTTCTGTAACATTCCTGGGTGGTCTCCAATCAATAATAGCTTCGATCTTCTTAGGATCCACTCTGATACCCTCTGATGACACCACATGTCCTAAGAAAGAAACTTCTTCTAGCCAAAATTCACATTTACTGAGCTTGGCATACAGCTGTTTATCCCTCAGTGTCTGAAGTACAATCCGCAAATGTTTATCATGTTCAACCCTGTCTCTAGAGTAGACCAAAATGTCATCTATAAACACCACCATGAACTGATCCAGATATGAATGAAACACACGGTTCATAAGATCCATGAAAACCGCCGGTGCATTAGTGAGACCGAATGGCATTACTAAAAATTCATAGTGACCATATCAGGTCCTGAATGCTGTCTTAGAGATATCTTCTTCCTTTATCCGCAACTGATGGTATCCTGACCTGAGATCGATCTTAGAAAACATGCCTGCACCCTTTAGCTGATCAAACAAATCGTCGATGCGAGGCAATGGATACTTATTCTTGATTGTCAGCTTGTTCAGCTGTCTGTAATCAACACACAGTCTGAGTGATCCATCTTTCTTCTTAACGAATAACACCGGTGCTCCCCAAGGTGATACACTGGGTCTGATAAAGCCTTTGTCTAATAACTCCTGCAGTTGAATCTTTAACTCTTTTAGCTCTACTGGTGCCATTCTGTAAGGTGCAATTGATACTGGCGCTACTCCAGGATAGACATCTATGGTAAACTTCACTTCCCTCTTTGGTGGTAACCCTGGTAACTCTTCTGGAAATACGTCTGGATAATCACACACTGTTGGTATGTCTTGTACTTTTAACTTTTCTTTCTCTGCTTTCAATGCACAAACCAAGTATGCTTCACAACCCTTCTGAATTAATCTCTTTGCTGCCATGGCTGATATCACATTACCCAGAAAATCTCGCCGCTTCCCGACGACTGTAATCTCTTCTCCTGCTGCTGTATATAATGTCACCCTTTTCTTTGCACAATCAACTATAGCCTGATGTCTGGAGAGCCAATCCATACCCAGAATAACATCAAATTCTTTGAATGGCAACTCCATAAGATCTCCTGGAAACTCCTTTCCATGAATAACAACTGGACACCCTTTGACTACTATATGAGTTTTTACTGTATCTCCTAATGGATTAGTAACCAAAATACCCTGACTCACATGCTCAATTGCTAACCCTTTAACCCAGTGTTTAGGTACGCTAATGTATGAATGTGATGATCCAAGATCAATTAAAGCATAAACTGTATGATCAAATAAAGAAAACGCACCGACTATGACATCTGGAGCTTCCTCATCTTCCTTGGCTCGCATAGCATAGACCCTGGTTGGAATTCTGGTATCAGGTCTGTCCACAGTCTCTGACTGCTGTCTCTGCCCTCCGGAGCTCTCGACTCTACTCCGACCTCTACCTCTGCCTGCTATGAACTGTGTAGAAACTTCTGCCCTCTTAGGACAGTCCTTCTTCTGATGGTCTGATGTGCCACATATCATGCATCTACCTGTCACCATCCAACAATCTCCACCATGTCGTCTGCCACAATGCTCACAAGGTGGAAAAGTATAACCATCGGACCCTGTGCCTCTACTGGTGCCTCTACCAGCTCCTCTGCCTGAACCTCGACCACCACCGGCAGAACTAGCCACAACTGATGCCGCTGGCGCATGAGCACCCCTAGCTGTGCCGTGGCTAAAAGGATGCCTAGGACCAGCTGAAGTACTACCACCTCTGAATCTCTTGCTCTCCGACTGATATGTACTGGGTGCACTCTGAGTCTGATCTCTCTTCTGCTGAGACCGCTGGCGTCTGGTACGCTGACTGGCCTGAATTCGCTCTATCTCCTGAGCTGCCTCTACCAAAGCTGAGAACTCTCTAAATCTGGAAGCTACCACTCCCATCTGAATCTCATCATTCAGGCCCTCCTGAAACTTTTTACACCTCTCTACCTCTGTAGCCACTATCCGGTCACTATACCTGCTGAGTTTGGTGAATTCTCTTAATTACGTTGGCAAGGTAGTCACATATTGAGCTCAAGTAGCAACTGCCAGTCTGCCCTGCTGTTGGTTTCCAGCCTGCCCAGTTTATACTATTTTGGTCATATCTCTCAATTTATAACTCCAATTTAGGTGATTCTACATTCTATGGTTAGCTAACACATTAGGCTACAAATTTGTCTTCTACCACATCTCTTAATTACGTTGGTAAGGTAGTCAAACATTGAGCTCAAGTAGTAACTGTCAGTCTGCCCTGCTGTTGGGTTCCAGCCTGCACAGGTTATACTATTTTGGTCACAGATCTCAATTTATAACTCAAATTTAAGTGATTCTAAATTCTATGGTTAGCTAACACATTAGGGTACAAATTTTTCTTCTACCACATCTCTTAATGACGTTGGTAAGGTAGTCAAATATTTACCTAAATGAGCAACGTCCAGTCCGCCCAAACTGGTGGTTTCCAGCCTGCCTAGTCTGTACTATTTTGGTCATATCTCTCAATTTATAACTCCAATTTAGGTGATTCAAAAACTCATGGACAGCTAAAACATAGAGGAACAAATAACTCTTCTATAACACTCCCTAATTCCATCGTTAAATAGAGTCAAAATCAGGGTTAAGTTACTGGTCAGTGATCCAACAAACCTGGTTCAGCATGAATTCAATGTCTACTTCATTCATTCAATTCATCCCATGCTTTATCACCATTTACAGACCTCTAATTCAACATTCAGCAACATATCTTTGCTTTATCCACACACTACAAAAGTGTTCATGCAAGAAAATGTGAAAAACTAAAAGAGATATCAAACCTTCAACCAAAAGAGCTTTAAATCTTCTTATTAGCTTCCTTTTCCTCCAACTTTGAGCTCCCCTCTCCTATACATCATAACTCTTATAAATCATCTAAAATATCACAAAAGTATGAAATTTAAGAAAGGCTACTTACTTGGATAGAGTTCTAGGTTGAATTTAGTGTTTAAATCACATGAAAAGTGATGGAGAAAGGAAGGAGATGAAGAGAAAGATAAGAGGAGATGAAGAGAAAGATGGAGATGAAGAAGAAGACGATGAAGATGAAGATGAAGAAAATGAAGAAAGCAAACTGAAATGGAAGTCTCGTGTAGTCCAAATATATCTTTGATTGTGTGTTAAAAATTACCAAATAGTACCTAAATTTTCCATATGTTACGTTTTAATACCTAAACTTTCTATTTTAGTGCAAGTAAGTCCTACTCCTTATACTTTGATCTTTTTGTTTCATTCAAGTAAGTCCACTTCTTTTACTTATTTATGGTACATCCCATTTTACCCCACTCTGGCGTTAACCGGTTTCTAGTTCAACCCGACTCGACTCATGTATATGCAACGATTCGATTCAGTAGGATGTTACAAGGCTAGACTTGTTGTTAAGGGTTATGCCCAGATTTTTGGTGTTGATTACTCAGACACCTTTGCTCCTGTGGCTCGATTGGACACAATCAGAATGCTTCTAGCCATTGCCACTCAAAAAGGTTGGAAAGTATTTCAATTAGATGTCAAATCTGCATTTTTAAATGGTGTTCTGCAGGAAGAAATATATGTGGAGCAGCCTGCTGGTTTTATCATGCAAGGTGAAGAAGATAAAGTCTACTTGCTCAAAAAGGCTCTTTATGGTTTGAAACAGGCACCCAGGGCCTGGTACAGCAAGATAGATGATTATCTACAAAGCTTAGGCTTCAAAAAAAGCTTATCAGAGGCAACTCTTTATATTAAACATAAGGACAATAATGTTCTTATAGTTTCTCTTTATGTTGATGATATCTTGGTGACAGGAAATAATGCCTTGCTGATTGAAAAATTCAAACAAGAAATGGAGCAGGTTTTTGAAATGACAGATCTTGGTCTCATGAACTATTTTCTTGGAATGGAAATTACACAAAGCCAGAATGAAGTATTCATTTGTTAGAAGAAATATGCCAAAGAAATTCTGAAGAAATTCCAAATGGAGGAATGCAAAGCTGTTGTTACACCCATGAATCAAAAGGAGAAGCTGAGCAAAGGAGATGGAACCGAGAAAGTTGATGAAGGCTACTACAGAAGCTTGGTTGGATGCCTTATGTACCTTACTGCCACCAGACCTGACATTTTATTTGTTGTAAATCTCTTATCCCGCTTTATGCATTGTGCTAGTGAGTTACATTTAATTGCAGCAAAGAGAGTGTTTAAGGTATATTAAAGGTACAATCAGTTATGGTGTCAAGTTTGGAAAAAGTTATGATTTCAAACTATGTGGATTCTCGAATAGTGATTGGGCTGGCTCTGTTGATGACATGAAAGTACATTAGGCTATTGTTTCAGTTTTGGTTCAGGTTTCTTCTCTTGGTGCTCAAAGAAGCAAGAGATTGTTGCACAATCTACTGCAGAAGCTGAGTTTATTGCAGCAACAGCAGCAGTCAATCAAGTTTTATGGATAAAGAAGCTTATGTGTGATCTGAATATGGAGCAGAAAAGTGGTGTTGAGATTTTTGTTGACAATCAAGCAATAATTGCAATCTCTAACAATCCAGTTTTTCATGGAAAAATAAAGCATTTCAACATCAAACTGTTCTTCTTGAGAGAGATACAAGAAAATGGAGGAGCAACTCTGGTTTACTGCAAAACTGAAGATCAAATAGCAGACCTGTTCACAAAATCTCTTCCAGTTAACAAGTTTGAGCTTCTACGGCAGAAAATTGGAGTTTGCAGTAACAAAAGCAAGGAGGAGTATTAGTTTTTTGCTTCTGTTACTTCAAACTCACGTGCTTGTCATGTGTCTTTTACTTATTTATTTTCCTAAAAGTTTTAGATAGAGTCTTTAGGAATCTGCAGTTTTTTTTTTTCGTGCTATCAAGCACTACTTCAGTTGCTGCTATTGTGGCGTCGTGTTTGCGTCAATTTCTATTTTCAGTTCATTTCATCACTATAAATGTAAAGGATTCTTATGAATGAAATATCACCTTTACATCAATATTTCTTTTCTTTCACTTTCAATATTCCCTTTGTTTATAAAGAAACTTTGTCTTATTTCTGTGTTTTCCATTATTAAACCTTCACTCTTTATATACAAACATGACTATGCACTCAAGAAATAGAGATGCTAACAAAAAAACAAAGAAGAAAACTATTAGTAAATCAAGTACATAAATTATACTTCATAAACATGACCCATAAATTCACAGAAATTAGAAGAGAATGAAAAATAAAAAATGAGTGGTAGATTTGCTAGATTTATCACAACCCTCTAGCGGGAAAATTGTAAGAGGCTCTAGCTGAAAAAAATTCTAAGAGTTCGATTGGATAAATCTTCGTTGAGGACGATATATTGAGAGCAATTATGCCAGTTTTCAGTTTGTTCTTCTTCTTTGATCTCTTTTTCTTGGTGATGCGAGAAATCATTGCTTGGTATTCGTGATGTCAGTACCAAAGCTGAGGGGTTACTATAAGCCTTTTTAAATTTTTTTTTCTTAGCTTAAGATAATTGTGCCACACGCCTCTTGTGCTGTTATTTACAC
The DNA here is from genome assembly GCF_041381405.1 of Jatropha curcas. Classification (NCBI taxonomy): domain Eukaryota; kingdom Viridiplantae; phylum Streptophyta; class Magnoliopsida; order Malpighiales; family Euphorbiaceae; genus Jatropha; species Jatropha curcas. The sequence continues at coordinate 26,030,764 of NC_143151.1, forward strand.
GCAAGACCCAAGTCAAAAAATGAGTAAATTGGTCTGATTGCTGCGATTTAACGAGTTTTTGAAATAAAAAAATATGAAAAATGAACCTACAGGTTGTGACTATGTTGGTAACGTAGGCTGAATACGTGGAAAGAAGTCTCGGATTCGATACCCACTAAATGCCCTTGTAGGGAGGGGTGAGGAGCTTAAACTGTGAATAAACTCCGAACCGGATTAAGTGGTCCTTAACAATGGGGTCCAAATACCGATGGTTTATAAAAAAAAAAGATAAAAAATGAGGAAATTGAATATTGGGTGCAAGCTCAACTGCCGATTTCCGTAGAAAATACACCGCTCCCAATGCCCTGCAAAAGGGCCGACCGTCCAAGTTGACTATAAAATGAAGGAAAAGTAATTATTTGGTTACTGAGATTTTACTAAATTAATTAATTTATCCTCGTATTTTTATATATCAGATATTTAGTCTTTGAGAATTGATTCCGTCGTATTAAATGGTCATTCCGGCCAATTTTAATAAATATCTATTAAAAGACTAAAATACCCTTATGATATAACAAAAATACCCTTACGATAAGACAAAAATTTAAACACTATCCTTCTTCATCTTCATCTCTCTAAAATCCCCACTTCTGCAACTACACAAACTTAAATAAATAAATAAATAAATTTAAAAAAATTATTATTGTTGTATCTCCATACATCTCTCCAACCATTTAAAGTTGTTGTATCTCACAGCATCTCTCCAACCATTACTTTTTTCAAAAATATTGTTTTAACGACATCTCTCTTAAATCCCACTTCTGAAACTACACTATTTTTTTCAAAGGTTTGCTTCGGCGAAACAACAGCAATAGCCGGTGGTGGTCAAGATGAAGGAGCTTGAAGCCGGTGGTAGTCGATGCAGTTGATTTTAGGTTCAGATCTTGACGGAGGAGGAAAGGGGAACGAAGTGGGTCAGGTGAGTCCTTTGAGTTACCTGTTCCATTTTTTCACCTCCAAATCCCTCGCTTTTTCACATATCTCTTTGTACTTTCATTCATTGAGCAGACATTATCTTTGACGTTGGTTTTGTTCCATATTTGGAAATCATATATTGTTTTCAATTTCTATCTCAAATGCCATTGGGTTTCCTCAATTTGAGATTTGAATCATCTCAGCAAATGTATATTATATTTGCCCATGTACATTATATATAAATATGAGTAAATTGTTAAATAATCTTTAATATAGCCCAGATCTATTATTCATAGAATTTGTTTGACTAGAATATACAATAATCAGAAGCGTACCTTGATCCATAACCGCATATCTATGTTATGGGTTACCTCGTTGCGGCAATTCGATTCTCACCATAACATCAGATCTACATTTCTTTCTCTGGCCTTTTGTCCGTAAGTTTTCTCTCAATGGTCAGACAGCTATGGGAATTTCTTTTATGAGCTCTCTCAAACAAGCTATCACCGTATGTGCTTGAGGCAGCCGTCACACTCTCTATTTTATTTTCTTTTCTATGTTCACCCTAAGCTGTCGATTCCTTTTACTTTTATAAGGCAAAGGAAGGGTATTAAAACCCTAACTGACTCTTATCCATTAAGCCCAATAACTATCATCTTGGGCCACTTTAAGTATAACCAGCCCTTTAATCACATGGGCCACATATAGATTATTAAATAATCTAACAATCTCCCACTTGGCCCATGTGCATTTCTTGAATCTATCATGTTTACTTTAATTAGAATTAAGATGATTGGATTATGGCGGTCACAAGTTATTAATCGACATGATTCCTTCCATATATCACAGACCACTTTAATTCATAAAACTTTAATAAAGAAACCTTTCAACAAACAATACATTGTCACAATCAGGTGTTATTGTTATCTCACTCAAACCATCATTGTATACATCTATAATGTGGATAACACATAAATAAGCAAAAACACATCTTTAATTGAATTCCCAAGTATCACAATAATATGAGCAAAACAACCATATGTATATATATATACAAGTTTAAACATCATGCTAACAAGGACTTATCTATAACGCCCATCCTATCAACATGGTCAGTGCAGATTTTAGGCGGTAAGCCTTTAGTTAGCGGATCCGCTATCATCAGATCAGTACCGATATGCTCAATTGACACTTTGTGTTTTTGCACTTCTTCTTTCACAGATAGGTACTTTAAATCCATGTGCTTTGCACTCTTAGAGTACCTGTCATTCTTAGAGAAAAAGACAGCTGCGGAATTATCACAGTAAATTCTCAACGGTCTAGCTATACTGTCGACAATGCCTAGACCTGAGACAAAGTTCCGCAACCACAATGCATGAACAGTGGCCTCAAAACATGCCACAAATTCAGCCTCCATAGTGAAAGTAGCAATGACAGACTGCTTTCCACTTTTCCATGATACTGCTCCTCCAGCTAGAAGAAACAAGTAGCCAAATGTAGACTTTCTCGAATCTACACAACCGGCATAGTCTGAATCCGAGTATCCCACCACTTCTAGATGGCTGGACTTTCTATAAGTGAGTATATGATCCTTAGTGCCTTGTAAATATCTAAGTACTTTCTTTGCAGCTTTCCAATGGTCCATCCCGAGATTTCTTTGATATCGCCCTAACATTCGTACGGCGAAACTAATATCCAGTTGAGTACATGTCTGAACATACATTAAGCTCCCAACCACCGACGCATATGGAATAGACTCCATCTCTTTACGTTCCAAATCATTTTTAGGACATTGCATTTCGCTGAACCTATCTCCTTTTTGAATTGAAACTATTCCTGTGGAGCATTTTTCCATTCTGAATCTCTCTAATACCTTATCAATGTAAGCTCTTTGAGACAATCCTAACAGTCCTTGTGATCTATCACGAAATATTTCTATTCCAATCATAAAGGATGCGTCTACCATATCTTTCATTTCAAAGTTCACAGAGAGAAAACCCTTTACATCATGCAACAACCCAACATCATTCGCAGCAAGAAGAATGTCATCAGTATATAGGACTAACATAATGAGCTTGCTCCCGCTGACCTTCATATAAATACACCGATCAACAGTGTCTTCTATAAAACCATATGAAGTGATGGTATTATTGAACTTAAGATACCATTGACGGGAAGCTTGCTTCAGTCCATATATTGACTTCTTTAACTTACACACCAAGTTTTCCTTTCCTGTGACCACAAACCCCTCTGGTTGGTCCATATATACTTCCTCCTCTAAGTCACCATTAAGAAAAGTTGTCTTTACATCCATTTAGTGAAGCTCTAGATCATAATGAGCCACCAAAGCTAAAATAATTCTTAAAGAGTCCTTTTTGGAAACTGGAGAAAAGGTCTCTTCAAAATCAATGTTACCCTTAGAGTCCCGTTTGGTCTTAAAAACCCATTTACAACCAACTTGTTTGGACCCCTCAGGCAACTCGACTAAATCCCAGACTTGATTATCACTCATTGATTGCATTTCTTCCTTCATGCCATTAAACCACTTTTCAGAATTATCACATTCCATGGCTTTCTGGAAAGAGACTGGATCCTTATCAATGCTCAATTCACATTCATGCTCAAGTGAGTAAACCACATAATCACTAGAAATAGCTGGCCTTCTTTGCCTTTATGACCTCCGTAATGCTATTTTTTGTGAAACAACTTGATCGTTCGTGAATTGTTCATTATTTGCTAGTTCATCATTTGTATGGTCATTTTATGGGTTCGGAATGTTGCATTGTTGTTCAATCATGTTGTTAAACCATGATACAACAAGTGGAACAAAAACCGAAGAAGAGACATTAGGAAAATCCATCTGAGTTGGATTTTCAATCTGAATCTTTTGTACATTCACCTTATGTGGTTTACTGCTCCCACTAATTTGGCCATTTTCAATAAACCGAGAATTACCAGACTCAACAATTCTCGTACTATGGTTAGGACAATAAAATCTGTACCCTTTTGACTTTTCAGGATATCCTATGAAAAATCCACTAACCGTTCTAGCATTAAGCTTCTTTTCATATGGATTATATATCCTTACTTCCGCTGGGCAACCCCAAACATGAAGATGCCTCAGACTAGGTTTCCTTCCCGTCCACAGTTCATAAGGGGTCTTAGGAATTGCCTTACTAGGAACCCTATTAAGTAAATATGCTGCAGTCTTTAATGCATGCATCCATAATGATAAAGGTACAGTGCAATTATTTAGCATACTCCTAACCATTTCCATAAGAGTACGATTCCGCCTTTCAACTACACCATTCTGTTGAGGTGTACTTGGCATTGTGTATTGCACACAAATGCCATGACTTTCAAGGAACTTTGCAAATGGACCTGGACATTGTCCATTTTCATTAAATTTACTATAATATTCACCACCTCTATCAGATCTCACCACTTTAACTTTTCTATTTAACTGCCTTTCTACCTCATTAATGAATATCTCAAGGATATCCACTGATTGAGACTTTTCATGCAGCAAATATACATAACCGTACCGTGAGAAATCATCGATAAAGGTAATAAAATATTTTTCACCACCCCAAGAGGGAACATCAAAAGGACCACATATATCAGTGTGTATAAGTTCAAGCAATTCGCTGCTTCTTGTGGCTGGATTCTTTAATGTGTGCTTAGTTTGCTTACCTTTAATGCAATCTATACACACATCCCAGTCAGTGAAATCCAATTGAGGTAAGATTCCACCTTTCACTAACCTCAAAATCCTTTCTTTTGATATGTGACCTAACCTTTGATGCCACAAGAAAGCAGAACATTCATTATGTGCACTACATTTAATACCTATATTGTGTTCAACATTAAACAGGGATTCAATAAATTCAGCATCAAGATTAAATCGATACAAACCATCAATCAAAGTACCAGAACCATAATAGTACTTAAGTTTGTATAATGAAAAAACATCATTACAAATCTTAAAACTGAAACCAACATTATCCAACCTCCCAACAGAAACTAGATTTCTAGCACATTCAAGAACATAGAGACACTTTTCAAGATCCAAATAACAACCAGTGTCCAGGATCAATCTATAAGTCCAAATTCCTTCTATTCGTGCCTTCATTCTGTTTCCCATGAATAGGAACTTTTCAGTTTCGTTTATGGGTTGGATCGAAAGAAATCCCTGTATAATATGAGACAGACGAGTAGTTGCACCTGAATCTAACCACCAGGTATTATTAGGCACTTCAATAAGATTTGATTCAAAACATACTGAAACATAAAGTATACCTTTCTTTTCAAACCAAATCTTCCTTTTAGGACAGTCCTTCTTGAAGTGAACATTCTTCTTATAGAAGTAGCACTTCAAATCCTTTTGGATTTGGCCCTCATTAACCTTCATTGGGGCACTATTCCTTTTCTTGCCTTTCTTCCGTGATTTGTTATTGCTACTACTAGCTCCATTATGAAATGTGATATTGATAGAGTATTCCTTCAATTTCGTTAATCTCCCTTCCTCTTGTATCAACATGGCCTTGATTTCCTGAATGTTCTATTTTTCCTTAAGGGTGTTGTAATTCACCTGGAACTGACCAAACTCAAGAGGAAGTGAGTTAATAATAAATTGAACTAAAAAGGATTCACTCACATCTATTCCCATTGATTTTAGTTTGGCTGCCAAATTTTGCATGCCAGTCACATGATCATGAATGGATTGTGACCAATCAAACTTCTTGGTCGTCAGCTCATTCATCAAGGATCCTACGATGGACTTGTCAGCTATGTCCGATTGGGAGTATTCCTTAATTTTCAGCATATACTCTCTCGCATTATCTGTTCTGGGCATTGATGGCTTAACATTTTCATTCGTTGTCATCCTTATTAAGTTCAAGCTTAGCCTGTTAGACCACTCCCAAGCCTCATAATGAGACTTGTCAGCTTCAGTGCTAGTCTCTGTAATGGCTGCTAGCTTTTCAGAGACTAATGTTAGATCCAAGTCCAGAACTCTTAACTGATAATGGATTTGTTCGCACCAATCAGCATAGTTCAATCCATTGAACTTAGTCAACAAAGTGCCCATAGCAAACATGTTAAAGGAAACTGCAACATTACACATATACTCGTACGTTAATGCTTTGAGTAAACATAAAATGGATTCAAACAAATAACAACTTTAATTATGCATCTAGATTCACCTTTGGGTAATATTTAAATGCATAGCTTTCATCAATAATAATGCCAAGAAGAAAAATACTTTAATAGACTTTCATTGTGGAGCAACTTGTGAGCCTTTATGCAAGTCAGAGAGAAGCACGTCCGTGCTACATTACAGCACGCCCCGTGCTTCTCTCTGGAAGTCCATAGCACGCTCGTGCTCATTGCAGCACGCCAGTGCTCCATTCTGAAATCCAGTTACGTTTTTTTTTTTTATTCCTTTCAACTATTCAATAATGCTCCATACAATATGCATGTTATCTTTGGATATACATTCATATTAATTAGTCCAATGATAAGTCTATTTAATGCCATTGATTATAATTAATGGTCTATCTTTGGGTAACCTAACAAATTATAATCAATGATTTGAATTGTTCAATTTTAACTTTTATGTCATTTAAGGCATCACACAATCATGAACAATTGAAAGCTGCATAATTAATGTCTAAACTAATCAAAATAAGACCACTTTGATGACTAACAAGTTTTCCATTCATTAAACATTGATTTATGCAAAACTTTTATGAGATTGAATTAAGATATCAAAACTTTAACGACATAACCCAATAATAGGTCATAACCATTCTCTATAAATAACAGCCTAATCAGTTATAGAGTATAAAGAAAACAAACAGTTTTTCAATTCCTATAATTTTTGGCTTCGCTTATATCAGAAAAATCAACTTCACAATACGAAATTAATTTTCATTAATTAAGCCAAATAAAACACTATCAAACAAATCTAGAACAGGTATAGGCTCTGATACCACATGTTAAACAATCTTTAATATAGCCCAGATCTATTGTTCATAGAATTTATTTGACTAGAATATACAATAATCGGAAGCGTACCTTGATCCATAACCACATATCTATGTTATGGGTTACCTCGTTGCGGCAATTCGATTCTCACCGTAACAGCAGATCTGCGTTTCTTCCTCTGGCCTTTTGTCTGTAAGTTTTCTCTCAATGGTCAGAGAATAATCAATAGCTATGGGAGTTTCTTTTATGAGCTCTCTCAAACAAGCTATCGCTGTATCTGTTTGAGGCAGCCGTCACACTCTCTATTTTGTTTTCTTTTCTGTGTTCACCCTAAGCTGTCGATTTCTTTTACTTTTATAAGGCAGAGGAATGAGATTAAAACCCTAACTAGCTCTTATCCATTAAACCTAATAATCATCATCTTGGGTCACCTTAATTAGAACCAGTCCTTTAATTACATGAGTCACATATAGATTATTAAATAATCTAACATAAATATGTCTATATGATTTCGTGGAAGAGAGTTATATCTTTCATATGAATGATTTTTAATTTAACCATTTATTAACCCAATCTTTCAACTTGTTTAAATTTATTTATTATTTGAGTTTCTATAGTTGCAGGAATGGGGACTTGGAGAGGTGAAGAAGAAAAGGACGAAAGATAGCGCTTTATAAGGATATTTTAGTCTTTTACTAGATATTTAAAGGCAAAAATTATTAAAATTGGACGGAATGACCATTTAATGTGACAGAATCAAATCTCGAGGACTAAATAACTAATACACAAAAATACAAGAATGAGTTAATTAATTTTGTAAAACCTCAAGAACGAAATAATTATTTTCCCTAAAATGAGAAAGGAAAATTATAATTTTATATTAATATTTTGCTCTAATATATAACATCTCATTTATTTTTAACAATGTATAGTTTTTGCCTCTGTTATGTTATTTTATACCTTTGTCAATCATTTTGCACTATCTCGTTACATAATTACTATTTTGTTTCTGTATTTTAGCAAAATTAATTAATTTTTCACTGTATTATTAACTATTTTGTCAAAATTAATTAACGTGTTATTATATTTTATGGAAAAAAATAAAAAAAAATTGACATGAAGGTATAACAGTGCTATAGAAGAAAAAAATAAGAAAAAGAAATTATTTTTAAAAATAATAATAATTCTTCTGAAAGAAAATAGAAGATTAAGTTATTGGCTGTATTTGGTAATGGCTTTTTAAGTAGTCAAAAGGTTAAATATTATTTTTTTATAGTGTTGATTAACATAGCATTTGAATTAGCTTTTAAAAGTTTATATAGCATTTGATAAAAAATTAACTCATATAATATTTAATTTTTAATATTTTATAAAAATTTAACAGTTAGTAATTATAAAAATAATTAAATTTTTGCCCACCAAACCCATTAAGTCATTCGTGAGTCCTAACTTTTATAAATGCTGAGAAACAGAATGAAATTTAAAAATTGGAATATTGACCGAATTTTCAGTCTGGATAATGAACGCTGGTCAAGACTATAGAAATCAAAGCACCGACTTAAATTGTAACGGCATTTGGTTTGGAGAGGGACACATGGCATTCTATAGACTTTTCTTCGTAAAAAAAAAAAACAAGAAAACGCAAAATTGGTGTGTTGTGTTTGGACCAAGACAAGTCACTAATTTGTCATTTCTCTAACGTTATGTTATCTATGTCAACTTTCATTTAGATGTATCTTTTTCAATTTTACCCTTTTAATCCTTCTAATTTTATTAAACTTTTTTTTTCCTCAGGTTAAACATTCAATTTTGCTCTTAAATTTTTATTAGATATCCTGTTTAATTCAAATTGAACTTTAGACTAAATATAACTTAGAAAGTCCAACTATGAAACAAAATCGTTTTGGTTTTGCTAGATTCATTTTTCATTTTAATAACAATATTTGATCTTTTCATAAGTATTAAAAAAATGATTGAACATATTAATTTTTTAAAAATATATAATAAAATATCTAAATTGACCTTTTTAAAATTAAAAACTTATCGTCAATTTTGCTATAAAACACTTAATAAATATGGATAAAATTGAAAAAAATAATTAATACATCCTTAAAATCCTAAATAAGCATTTAAAGTGGAACAAACTAAAATGTCCATTTGTTGCTATTAAAATGGTACGGATGAAATAGTATTGTATACTCCTTCCATCCAAAAAAGATACTCATTTTGTCCCAAAATATAAGTCGTTTAAAGTTTTTACGTGGAGATTAAGGAAGCAATTAATTCTCCTAAAATATAAAAAAGTCAAGAGTAATTTGACTAAATTACCCTCTATCTTAAAACCAAGAGTCACTTGTGAATGTAGTTATTCTATCTAATGTAAATCAGGGTAAAAATGGAAAAACATCATTTATTATTTCTTAAAATATTTAAAGTTATATTTTGGGACAAAATTATCACTCAAAAACATTTATATTTTGGGACAGAGGGAGTAGTCCACTTTCTATTTTCACACAGATTAAGAAAGTAGTAATTATAATGGTTAAAAGACAATTTTATTTATATAACTTTCCTATTATGCGCATCTTAAATAATACATGAGCAATTATTATATTGAAATAATAAGTAAGAATTAATGAAGGTTATTAAGAATAAGATAAACTTTAATAAATGTATAATAGACAATTCAAGGATTAAATATAATGCAAAAAATGAAAGTAGACTATATTTTGGAACAAACCAAAAAGGAAATATCGACTATCTTTTTAAACAGAGGGAGTATATAACTAGTCCTATTTAATTTTAGGCCAGACAAAAAAAAGCCTGAACTTTAACATTTTTATCAATTCTAGCCGGTTCTTTTAATTTTATAAATCAATACCGCGTATTTAATTTTTTGTATCAATTCTAGCCTCCATTTGTCTTTCATCAATTTCATGCTAATGTGATAATTATCTCTCACAAGTATGCACTACAACATCCAATGTCAGCACCAAGTCATATATCCATGTATATTAAAGAAAAAAGCCTCAACTTTAACGTTTTTATCAAATATGGCCACTCCTTGTAATTTTATCAATCAATGCTGCAAACTAATTAATCTTGATCAAATGATTTTGTTACATTAATTTTTATTAGTTAATAATAAAAATTGTGAATATGTTTATTAGTAAATAATTGTGAATTTTATTTTAATTAAAACATTTTTTAGCTATTTGTTTGGTTATAGAATAGAATGAGACATAAATCTAGAATTAAAGCGGGTAGGATTCACTACAAAAAAAACGGCATTTTGCTACCGACCAATCGGTCGCTAAATTCAATTAGCGACCAATTTGCGACCGACAAATATCGGTCGCAAATATGCTCGTCGCAAAATATTTTGCGACTGATTTTTCGTTAGTCGCAAATTAGCGACCGATCAAAATCGAAAAAAATCGGTCGCAAATTTTGGTCGTTTTTTCAGTTGGAAAAAGCGGTCGCAAATTGGTCGCAGAAAATTCTGTTGCAAGTCAGTCGCAAATCGGTCGCAAAATTAAAAAAAATTTTAAAAAAATAAATATTATTATAAAATCCAGGAAATCTTACTATCAAAACAAGCCTAAAGGCCAATAAACTTACACTTAAACAAATATAAACAAGGAAATTGTATAAAGACAGGCATTTACTATCAGAAAAGAAGGCAACTTATGCAAGGCCATATATGGCAAGCTAAAGATAGAAGCTCAATCATGCAAACAAGGCGGCGAGGAAGAAGCAAAATCAACCAGAAATGAAAATGACCTTAACTCCATACATATCGATCAATGAGCATTCCTAGGTAAACAAATTGTGCACATCAGCACCAGTATTTGGACTAAAATATCATGCATAGAGCATTTTCCTTCACAGAATATTAACATGCAAAACTCATTACAGTATTTTGTGATCTGTGATTGTACAATTAAGGCAAATTATAAGCACATATGCGCAAAATATAAGTAAGGCATCCCCAAATTTGGCATCCAACATGTCTCAGATTCCTGAGCTTATAAGCTCACTTAGCGAGTTAAAACAAGGAACAGTATTCAGTACACCGACGGGCAACCTTGCAATGGTCTATTGGATAAAAGTTACACATCTAATTTTTTTGCTGCTCCACGTCATGAAAATTAAGCAAAATAAATCATTCATACAAACGCAGACGCTTGACAAAAACCCTGCCTAGCATGAACCAAACACAGCATTCTTCCAGTAAGGAGAGCAGTTCATCACATAATTTATAAAAATAGTGAATTGAAGCATTTATTCAGTTAGTTAATAACTCCACCTTGCAGAATTACCCGAATGTAAAAAATAAAAAAATTTCAAACCACTAAAGCATAAACAATCAACATCTGCTTCTAGTACTCTTTAAAATTGTTGTTCCTCACACAGTAATTTCACAACTTAATACCAGTGTCAAGAGAAAGAAAAATTCAATCTAAACACATTACTATGTCAATTTACAGGTATAATCATCTCTATATATACCATTTGACCACAAAAATTACGTCAACGTCCATTAGATTCAAGATGACCTGCAACAGCGAAAAAACAAATCCAAACTACAATATCTTTGAACTACAAAATCCAAAAAAATGCAATATCAATTTTACCGTCATACGTTATTCTCACTAAAATATAACAAGCAACGAAAACAGAGTGTAAATCAAGAAACAAGCGTACGCAATCAATCCACGATGTTCTTCTCCTCCATCAGCCACTGCTACCAGTAGATTCGTGCAAGCCCTAGTTGCCTAAATCACAAAAACCCCTGAGACCATGAATCTGACTGGCCCGCCCTATGGCATGAATAGAGAAATTGCCGATAAAATCACCAGCGGCGTCAGGAAGGACTTGAGCGGCGCTGCGAACAGAGGAGAGGAGAGGAGGAGAAGAAGAAAGAAAGAAGAAGAAAGAAGAGGGAGGGCGTCTAGCGTTTAAAGCCCTAAAATTTGCGACCGACTGGTCGGTCGCAAATCTCATTAATATCGGTCGCAATTTTTTAACTCAGCGACGTCGTTTTACTTCGCAATAAAATTGCGACCGATTTGCGACTCAACCTGTCGGTCGCAAATCGGTCTCAGAACTTATTCCTAATTTTGAAGCGCGCAATTTTGCGACGGAAAAAACGTTGTCGCAAATCGGTCGCAAAATCGGTCGCAAATCCATAGTACACTTGTCGCAAACTGAAAAACAAACTCGCGGGAATTTTTAGCGCTACAATTAGCGACTGTTTGTCTATAGGTTGCAATTCGGTTGCAAAATTGCGACCGATTTTAGGCGGTCGCAAATTGGCGATTTTTTTGTAGTGATTTAGTTATAGTTCAATGGTTATACACTCCGTTTGGTATGAATGAATTCAAAATTATGAAATTTATTTGTAAATAAATTCTAATATAATTCATTTGTGAATGAATTTTCATGATTAATTTAAAACAGATAATTCAATTGAATTCCACATAACTATGTATGGAATAAATTTATAATGGAAAAATTCAATTGCTCTTGTTTACTAAAGTACCCTTAAAATAATAATTTCACAAAAATAAATAATAAATATCAATTATATTTATGTTGTGCTATATAATTTTCATATTTTTATTAAAAATAAATATATAAAATAAAAATAATATTAATAAAATTATTGCATTTAATTTAGTAATATATATAACTTGAATCTCTCTCCTTAATAATAAAAAACTATTAAAATAAAAGATGAAAAATATTTAAAAAATACAATAATAAGAAATTATTTTTCTGAAAAAATAAAAATTTTAAATGATTTTGGTCAAATTTGATAAAATAAATAAATTAAATAAGTAAAAAATTGAAAAATTGACTTTGTAGAAAAAAATTGGTAATTTTGTCATAAAAAGTTGGATGGCTTAGTTTTGTGAAATTCATTTAGAAATTCCAACTATTTTTATGGAATTTAGTATAGTTATGTTCAATTCCATAGAATTGAAATCTATATTTTTTTTTCATTTCAAACACAAAAATATAGACTTTTAAATGAATTCTATAAAATTTCATGGAATTCATCTGTTCCAAATTCCAAATTAACAATGGGGTAATACAAAAAAAAAAAAAAATTGAGATTTTTTTTCTTTTATTTTGCAATAAAATAATATCATGGGTTAACTAGCTTCTATGCACTGCATTAAGTTTGTCTCTTGAATTTAGTATCCATGCTAAAAATAAAAATTCTATCACCAACCTTTAAGTTATTTATTTATTTTGAGGAAATCCACCAAATTTTAAGTTGATCACATGCATATATATATATATATATATATAGTATCTCCTTTGAGCCTAATTAATTAATAATTATATATTGAAATATGGTTATCTTGTCCATATATTAAATAGAAAATATAATTAATTAAAGTAGCAACAACGTTAGTAATTAAAATGTAACAGAAACTTGTTCCGAAATTAATTATACTCAACCATGAAGGTTGTGGAGGTGGTGGTGATTGGAAGTGACATGGCCATTGTGGAGGTGGTGATGGTGGTGGTGGTGATAGTCCATGCCGTTACCATTATCTGAAGCTGGCCATCCTCTTGGATGGTCTCTTGTTAGCTCTAACAAAGAGTTCCTCACATAATCTGCTTGAACCATTTCACTATCCTTCTTCTGCCAAAAAAAAATAAATAAATAAATAAATCAAAGATAATTAAACTCAATTTGATACATACATGTGCAGGACAAGGAACGGCTTAAAGCTCTAACCTCTACTTTGAAAACATTTGAGACAAGGCCTCTGCAGCTTGTTACATTGACGTTGGTAACTTCTAAGCCAAGAGAATCCAATGCCTCCATTAATCTCACAAACCCACCTGCCTTATGCTCACAAAATACCTTTACAAAGAACTCATTTCCATCTATTTGAGCCACTTCTACTTGGACCTGCAATTGTTTCATTAACTAATTAATTAATTAATTAAGAAATGAGTTATTAAACATGGGATTTATCTAATTAATTACCTCCATTTGTTGTCCCTTATCATGAAAATTTTCTGACTTTTGCTGATTCAATTTTGGGCAGCTAACTTCTGATGCTCCCGCCTGAAACCCATTTCCAAGACCTCCATTTTGGCTTAGAGTTTCTGATGGAATATTGCTTTGATTCCCATTTTTGCCATCTTCATCATCTGAATGCTCTTTAAGCTCATCTTGCAGTTCTTTTTCTTGCTGCTGCAACTCCTTCACAAATTCAATTGCATCTCCAAGTATGGCAGCCTTGTTCAGCTGATCACAAAAACACAACATTACACATAAATATACATAAAAACATCAATAATTAAAAGGTAGAAGAAGACATAATTACATTAGAAATTTTGGGAACCAAGGCACGTAGATCATAGAGTCTCCCATTAAGCCTTTTCCTTCTCTTTCTTTCAGCATGAAGATTTTTAGCTTCAGGTTTTCTTCCTGTTCTTCTCATATATTTAGCATCATTTTCGTCATCAAGTTCATCATAATTACAGTCCATCGAATCCGATTTCCCTTTCTCCTGTTTAATACACTCTTTATCATCCCATTGCTTCTCTTCTTTATTATTACTATCACTTATTACTGATTTCTGAATATCTTCAACTCCATGAACAGCGCCTTCGAAGAAAGTATCATCACAATTTTTAGTCTTGTAGTTCTTATTATCCTCATTATAATTAAATTGCTGCAAGAAATTCATTGGAGGACTGCATAGAGGGACTCGGTTTCCGGAGATATCATATGCTAAGTTATTCAAATCCTCTAATGCTTGATGTGCCAGCTGGAATTGATTAATTTGAGGGTGATGGTGATGATCATGATCTTGATCAACAGCTAGAAATGGTTTCGAAGATTGTTGTTCACTGTTCATGTTCATATTATTTGCAAAACTTGCTTCCATGTTGGTTGAGTTTATAATGGCTTCTTGCTCCCTTATAATGCTACATTGAGATGTTACAAAATCTATTAATTGTTGATCTTCAGATACCTGTAATTAAAACAATAATTAGTTAATAAATAATTTTATATTTATCATGTAAAGATCATTTTTGAACTTTAATTAATTAAAGAAAACCTAATATTTGTATTGATCATTGAAAAGGGTTGTCACTTTACTTGTTTAGTAACAAACAGCTCTAATAGTCCTCCAGGAACTGGTATCAAAGCCCTAGTTCCAACTGTTCCCTGAATTAATAATAATTAATATTAATTTGAAAATTAGGGATTGTAATTTATTTATATAGAAAGAATTAAAGGAAATTAAACTCACTCACTTCAAGAACACTTGAATCTGAACAACTAGAAAAATTTAGCCATCTGGGTTGGTTTGATATCAAGGTCTGTGCATGAATCCTATTAAAAGAGATAGAGAGAACAAATACAAAGCAGTCTTCATGTAATGATAAACTAATAACTAATAGTTAAGGAAGGTTAAACGGAGAATAAATTAATATACAAAACTTATACCCAGAGTCTAATGGGATTGAAGTGGGCAGTTGTGCAAGAAGTTCACAAGATTTAGTTCTTTGGTGTTGAAAGATTAAATCCCTACAACAAGAAGAAGAAAGAGGAAATTGAACTTCATCTCCACCATTTTTTATGTCCTCAGTTCCACCACAGCAACACTCCATCCATTCGAGAAACCTACAAAAAAAATTGAAAAAAAAAAATAAGAGAGAGAATTTGATTATGTAATTTATAATATAAATTAGTATTTTTCTAACCTTTGGTCATCACTAAATATCCAAAGAACACAATAATCCCAGCCTTTCAAACCCACAAGAGGCCTTAGTCTTTCTATGAGGCTTTGAAATACATTCATGATGTAATATTTACCTGCAAACAATTATTGGTTAAAGCCATATGCTATATAATTATTAACAAACAAGACAAACATACGTATGTATACTAATATCCATTACAAAGCACACAATTTTATTTATCTAAAATATACTAAAACGATAATGCACTTTCTATAAAGTCAGAGTTTGATATATAGAAAAATATTTATAAGTAGCGGCAATTATGAACTCTAGAATGAATCCGTTATTCTTATACTGAAAAAAAAAATACTGAAATATGAAAAAGATTTGAGCGTTAAATCTATGATTTCACCTGTAATTACCTACCGATAAAGATATCTCCCTTTTCAACCAAACAAACTTAAGCAAGAAAAACTAAAGAAATGATGAATATGAACTTCAAATGATAGCTACGGTTAACTGCAGCATCTTCCAACAGAAGATTAGACCCAAATCATCATACCTCAGCATCTTATATGTTTTCTTTTATTTTAGGGTTTCTTTAACAAAAGAAAGATAGAAAAATTTACCTTTTTCCCCTAATATATATATTATTATTCCTAAAACTTTCTCTTTTTATGCATCTGTGATGGAGTTTATATCTGGTAGGTAAACTGCAGTGCTTGCATGAGGAAGATTATATATGAGCAGTGCTAAATGTACAAGAAGTGGATGGATAGTCTTTATAATACAAGGTAGGTAGAATTATAAGAACAGGAATCGTTGGATCACTTTAAATCAATGGTTGAAAATTAGGGATGTAAAATTTGAGAAACGTAGTGGAGATATGTGTAATTAGAATAATTAAGTATATATAATTTGGGCCTTTTATGATGGAAGGGGCATATTGCATGAGCTAAGATGGCGTACAAAACCCTAACTACCTTATATAAGAGTATTTCATCTATTTTGGTTAGCTAGTCTTTCGTGTCTCAACTACTCTACAAACATTGACCCAAAAATGTGCACTCTAGCTAGTTAGTTTTAAAATCAGTGAAGTTCTTTATCTATATAGGGAAGATAGATAATTAAGGAAGGAAACATTTGGTTGAGTAAATGTGGTTGTCTCCCATTTGATGATATTTTATTACTTGATAGAAATTAGGAACTCACACTCATATACTATATACTATTGATTTCTGATCTATTGGACAAAATTAGCTATTTTGATAGTTATTAACTGTTTTAGTAGCGTTTAACTATTAGCTGTTTTAGTAGCTTTTTATGAAACGCTAAAAAATTAAACATTACATAAATTAACTTTTCACCGAACGCTACCTTAACCTCTAAAATTTAGTTCAAATGCTATAACCATAAAAAAAAAATAGCATTTTGATTGGTTACATAAAAAGCTGTTGTCGAACATAGCCTTCAACAAATACTATTCAGTTTTTAATGAAATACCAAACTGAACCACCTTAATTTAGGAATTTATTTCAGTTCATTCATACGTTCAGTTGTGTTCGGTTTTTTGATAATTTCAGTTCAATTTTAGATAAGACTAAATTTTGAAGTAAATGACAAATTTTTAAAAATTAAACCAAATTAATTCAGTTCATTTTGAAAAATTAATCGATTTACTGTTTGTTATAAAAGCTTTTATTTATTTTATTTAAATTAGTTCGGTTTACCCTTAATACTTGATGGAATAGGAATTTACTTTTCTTTTTTAACATATATAACCTTGATTTCATTTAAGATAATCTTAGGGTCATACTATTATTGAAATTTAATATTAACTTTGCTTTCTTTTTAGAGGAGTTTCTTTTATTTGTATATTTATTGGTCTGAAATACGCATTCCATACTCGAAATGAGAGCACTATTGGTAAAATTCGCTTGAGATACAAAGTTCATTTTCACTGAGCCAATCAATGGTTAGTTTTTTTTTTTTTTTTTTTTTGAGAGTCAGGAAGCCATTAATGAATTGTTGCTATCACCTGAGGTGGTGGGCTGATGATAAAAACGTTGATCATCTGCCTGCTTGATTCAGATTCAATCCTCCATGACAGTATCCTATTAAGTATGATATCTACATATTGACTCTGCCAGCGTCTCTCCTCTAGGAGGCAGTGTTTCCTGTCAGTGCTCAGGGGTCGTACTCCCTATCAAGGTGTTTTAAATCAGGATGAGCCGATCGGACAGTGACTTGATCTTCTCATTTTTTTTCTATTTTAGTGTGTCATCGAAAATAGTTGCAATCAAGTGCCTCTACTTGTTAAAATATGCAATTAAGACCGATTTTTAATGTGCTGGCAGGTTATGTGGACATATTTAGTTCACTCCACCCCTTTTTGTCATATAATCTCCCCTTTAGCCCTCCATTAATTACCCAAACACCACATAGACATGTTATTGCTCTCTTCTCCTTCTCCTGGAACTTTCTTTCTCAGACCCGTTCTTCTCTCTCTGTCTCTCTAAATCCTCACCTCTTTCAATTTCAATCTCCTCTAAAAACCTTCGCCACCCAAAGCCTCTAAAACCCTAACTCTCCAAGTTTGGACACCACCCCAAACGAAGATATCCATCTCTTTATTAACTATCATGGTGGTCCTCTAGTGTTAGTTTAGTTTATTTTTGAAATTTCTCATTATTCTAAAGATAAGCCTGTGACTTCATTTTTAGTATGAGAACTGTGATTTATGAATGCAATAGCTTTTATGAAAAAATGTTCCAAATAACATTGTTGTTCTTCCCATTCAAAGCGGTGTGAAATTCAGAGGGTTGCCACAACTGATTGTTTTGCTTTTCTATGAGGATGGTAATCTTTTTGTAGATATGGCAATATTTTGTTGAAGGAATAAATTTTTTTCACTACCTTTATTACTGAAAGGTATGCAGTCATCAAGCAATAATTCTTCAATGGAATGTAGATTTATTTACACACTGACAATTATTATTATTATTATTATTATTATTATTATTATTATTATATTGACGAAGAAAAATACAAAGATGAGCCACGACATTGCTTAGAGAATTGATTTTTTTTTTTTTTTCTATAAAAGGAGTGCCTTTTTGCAATGAGAAAGAAACTTACATGTGGTTGATCATGCAGAAATCTCCGATTGAGGAACAAATCCCTTCAACTATGGTAGCTGTGTAAATAAAGGCAAAAGTGGAAGATTATATGACAAAATGGATGAAGTGGATTAAACACATCCACATAAGCTGCCAACACATTAAAAACAGATCCCACATTGAGTGACTCAGCTTTCCGGCTACCCAAACCGGCCACAACCACTTAATTGCACATTTTAATAGGTACAGACACTCGACTGCAAAAGATTTCAGCGAGACACCAAAATAAAAAAAACCGAAAAGTTTAATCACCAAAGTTTTCATTTTGCCTTGTTAAAACGGTGAAATGTGAATAAAACTGAAATGACTTGATTTATGTGTGCTTTAACGGTGATTGGGCCCAAAGAGCCCATTTCTCTCAAAATTCTGGTCCATAGTTTTAATCTCTTTTTAGCCCATGTCATTAGCGAGACGGAGATCTATCACCATTAGATTAATATCTGATTGTGAATGATTAATTTGAATAAAGCATATTATTCATTTGGAATAAATGAATTAAACATATATAAAATTTATTTATAAATATAAATAAAACTTTTTATAGAATATCCATGTGTGTGCATTAATTGTTTGTTTGCTATTTAACTAATAAAAAATAAATATACTTCAGCTTGGTCAGATAACATGGGTTACTTATGACTTTTAACGTAGAAAAGACCAGATTGCCGTCATTTAACACCTCATTGTCGTTACTTTCCCTAAGACCTCATTCTCATCAACATCTTATCTTCGATGTAATACTTGACCCATTTAATCAAATACCCAAACCCGTTTTAAATGAGTTTTTACAGATCGGAGACCCACGAAAATCTGCCGACTTCTATCTGTAGTGGCGAATGACTGTTGTCTATAAAAAATTTGAAATGTTCAGATACCACATATAATTAATCCTATTAAAATATAATAAATCAAAAGACCAATATAAATTGTAAGGCACTTGGTGAGAGAGAGAGAGAGAGAGAGAGAGAGATGTGTCATTAATGACTTTTGTCTATAAAAAACAAAAACAAACAAACACAAAATTGGTGATCAAGTCGCGTATGAACCCATGCATGTAATCCTTGTCAATTCTCTAATGTTATGTCAAATCCGTTTAGATATGTCCTATTTTAAATATAACCTTTTAATATGTCAAATTTTACTTCTACCAATTTAAATTTTACGAAGACATCCTTAAAATTATGAATTTTGATCATATTGCATCACTCTTCATATCAGCAGTAAAAGTTTTTTTTGGTGTTTTAGTATTTACATGTAAAATATTTCATTTGATGTATAATTAGAACTCCCTCCATTTCACTTTAATAGCAATAAATATGTATTTTATATGTTCCACTTTAAACATTCATTTAGGATTTTGAAAATATATTAATTTTTTTTTTATTTTTCCTTATTTATTACTCCCTGTGTTCTGTAATACTTATCTTATTTGAAATTTCACGAAATTTTAGGCCCCTTAAAAAAATATTAAATTTATCTAAGTTACAATAAATTATTGAGTAAATTGACTATATTACCCTTAAATTAATACTAATTCTCTAAGAAAGTATTAAATTAAAGTAATAATTATTGATTATATGCAAAGGGTGAATATGAAAAAAAAAAATTTATTAGTCATTCAAACTACAAATGTGATAAGTATTTTAGAACAAATTATTTTTTCAAATTTGACAAATATTATGAAACGAAAGTGGTAGGTGTTTTGCACCAAAATTTAATAGCGAAGTTTTTAATTTTAAGAAGTTAATTTATACATTTTATAATATATTTAGAAAATCAATATATTTCAATCATTTTCTTAATATTTGTGACAAGATCAAATGTTGCAATTAAAGTGGAATAGAAGAAGTATAATATTTTGAATAATAACTTCACATTTTTGACTATTTATAGATATTTAATCGATGTAATTTTACAAATTCGAGTATTCAATAGAATAATTTTTCAAATTTAAATATAATGGGATATTTTTCTCATTTTTTCTCTACCATCTTCAGCAACAGGATTTGTTTTCTATTTTAAAATATTTTTTGTTTATTTTAAAGTAGAAATGGTGTTGATCTATCACTTGAATAATGGCAATTACAATTAAAAAAATAACTCTTTCTTTTTCACTTTTTTTTTTTTTAAATGTAAGGGGAGCAAACGCTCAAAAGACAACAAAAATTAAATTGAACAACTGTGGTGAAAATTGAAAAATAATATCAATAATGTTGAAATCAAGAGGAGGATTGTCCAAGTAACGAGTGTCTGTCTATGTAAGGGAACGCCACAGTTTGTCAACAAGAACTCAAACTGGCATCTCTCTGGTTTTTTATTCTTAATTTTGATATTCTTTAGTAAATGCAGTAATGATGGCACTCGTTAGAAAATACACTGCTCCCAATGCCCTGCACAAGGGCTGCTCCATGAAAAAAGGAAAATTTATGATTTTATATTAATATTTTGCCCTAATATGTAACATCCTCATGTATTTTAAACCATATATAGTTTTATCTTTAATTTTTACCCATGTTGTTTTATTTTATATTTCTGTCAATTTTTTTGTACTTTCTCATTACATAATTACTATTTTATTTTTGTATTTAACAAAATTAATTAATTTTTCAGCATATTATTGACTATTTTGTCATAATTAATTAACATATCATTATATTTTGTGGAAAAAATATAAAAAAAATGATAGTAAAAAATATATCAGTGTTATGGAAGTAAAAAAAAATAGAGAGAAAAATTTGTATTTTTATAAATACTAATAATTTTCCCAAATGAAAATGAAAAATTGAGTTATTAATTCATTGGTGAGTCATAACTTGTAAATGGTAAGGAATTGATGCTCCACTTATTTCTGTAAAATAATTTACAGGAAAATAATTTATTGAAAAATATTTTTTAAATGATTTATTTTATATTATTTTGTTGTAATATTGAAAATTAGTTAAAAATATTAAAGTATTTGTCTCATAAGAATATAAAAAATATTATACAATAATAGAAATTTAATAATTTAAAAATTTTTATTTTTAAATATGAGAATAATGCAAAAAAATGTAAATTATGACAGTCGTCGTTGGCTGATGGTTCTAGCCGCTAGTGACCAACGAAAATGATCGGTGGTAAATAGTAACTGGTAGTAGTGACTGTAATAATTAATAAATTAAAAAATATAAATTTATAGGAGTTTAAAAAATATTTTACTCTTTAAAAAATGAGAAATTATTTTTTTTTAAAATGACTTAATTTTCTTTTGACAGAAAAAATTATTCCATCAACTTATTTTTCTAAACGCTTGAGATAACAAAAAATTATAAAAATATTTATCTATAAATTATTTTACCAAAATAAATGAATACGAAGCGAAATTTAATTTTGATTGACTAAAAGCTAAATGGAATTGGAATATTGACCGAATTTTCAGTATGGGGAATGGACACTGGTCAAGAATACAGAAATCGGAACACCGACTTAAATTGTAATTGTAAGTGCACTTGCCATTTGGTTTGGAGAGGGACACATGTCGTTCTGATAGACTTTTCTTACTTTTCTTCATAAAACAAAAGAAAACGCAAAATTGGTTTGGACTAACACGTCACCAAGTCATTTCTCTAATGTTATACGGTCTCCCGTCATAATAGCCGTGATATTTGAAAAAATTTTATTTTAAAATCATTTATTATCTTAAAAAATAATAAAATTTTTTTCATATTTATCATTTATATATTATTAATAATTATTACTTTAATTTAATGTTATTTTTAAAAAATTAGTATTAAATTAAAGGTGATATAGTTAATTCACTCAATAATTTATTATAATTTAGATAAATTTAATCTTTTTTTAAGAGGCGTGAAATTCTAAATGTGACAAGTAATATAGAACACATGTAATATATGTCAACTTAAATTTAGGTATATCTTATTTCAATTTTATCCTTTTAATCATTCTAATTTTATTAAACTTTTTTTTTCCTCAGGTTAAACATGCAAGTTGACTTCTAAATTTTTATTAGATATCCTGTTTAATCCAAATTTAACTTTAGACTAAATATAGTTCAGAAAAATCCAAATATGAAACAGAAAGGATTCGTTTCTGCTTGATTCATTTTAATATTTTATATTATTAGTTCTATTTTAATTTTAATGGCAAAAAGTAATCTTTTTTATTTTTTATTAAATTCAAATAGTATGTGTTTTAATTTGTAAATCAAATCTAAGCTAAGTAAAAAAAATCATAACAGGTTTAACTTAATTGTAAAAAAAAATAATTAAAATAAATTAAGAATCATAAGGTACCTCATTATTTTGATTATATATTTGTGTAAAAACTATTAGTTCATATAGTAAAATATATATTATTTTAATATATATATATATATATATATATATATATCAACAGTGTCTTACATGCGGAACAAAATGCATAATGAATATACAAATTATAAATAGATCATTTTAAGATATAACCTATATAATATATATAATATATGAAAGAAGAGAGATCCATCTTAAATGACAACTAAATGTAAATCTCTCAAATTGTCAAGTGTAAGGAGAGCAGTTATTTAGCATAATTGTAAGAAAATAAATTATTTTATATTTTCAGATAATATCATATAAGAGGATAAAAGAAAAGAAAAGAAAACTAATATTAATAATCAAAAATTATTTTATTTGAAAATAAGAAAGGAATATAAGGGAAGAGAATTCCCATAATTTTTTCTACAAAAAAATTAAAGGTCATAAAAATAAATTTATAGAAAAAAATTAATTTTATTTTTCTTTTATATCTAAAAAGTTACTCCGAAAGAAATTTTAGTTTTTTCTTATTTTTTCTTAAATTTAATTCCGAAAAATGTCAGTATTTAATGAATTGGCCAGACATAATTTTTCTATTCCCTGTTCGTGAGTTTTTTAATCTAATAAATTCTCCCTCCCTTTTAGCTTTGACGAAAATTGATCATGAAATGACTTTTAATCTCAACTCTTTACTCTAATTGTAAGAAGATAAGTTGTAATGACATCAATGGTAAGAAGATAAGTTGTTTTATATTTTCAGATAATGTCATGTAGGAGGAAAAAGAAAAGAAAAGAAAACTAATATTAATAAACAAAAACTATTTTATTTCAAAATAAGAAAGGAATATATGGGAAAATAATTCCGATAATTTTCTCATCAAATTAGAAGGAAAATAAAAAACGATAAAAATAAATTTATAGAGAAAAATTTATTTTTATTTTTTTCTTATCCAAAAAAATAGCGTAAGTTTTTTTCGAAAAAAAATTAGTTCTTTCTTATTTTTTCTTAAATTTAGTTCCAAAAAATATTAGTATTCAATGAATTAGCCAGATCTAATTTTTCTTGTTCCCTGTTCATGAGTTTTTTTTAATCCAATAAACTATCTCTCTTGTTTAGAGTTACGCGTCAACGAAAATTGATCATTGGAAGAAATTGACTTCTAACCCTAACTCTTTACTCTCTGCATTTTCTTTTCTCTATTAATTTTATTTTTCTTTTATATCTAAAAAAATAACATAAATTTTTCGGAAAAAAAATAGTTCCTTCTTACTTTTTCTAATCATTTGTTAATAAAGAAAAGACACAAAAACAAATTTAAAGAAACACTTTATTTTTTCTTCGTAATAAAAAAAAAACCTTGGTTGATTAGTTTGGTATATGGAGTAATCTCATATACTAGGAGTTAGGTTGCACGGACACAAGACATAAGATAAGGGAACGCATGCGATACGATAATTTTTAAAAAAGTAGAACATCCACACGATCTAAGTAAGTATAATACATTAATATTTGAAATAAATAAACAATCATTTATAATAAATCATAAATATCAAATAAAAAGTACTTAATTTCTTATTTCAATATAATTAGTTAAAAATTTAAAATTATTATCACTATTGAAAAATAAATTAATAGTGTGTATGCATTTTTTATGCAAGTCATACTACGAGTGTCAAAATGGGTCATGAGACATGAATACGATTCGTCTGACATGTGAAATAAATGTGTTAGAGTTGTAATTAAATAGGTTCATTTCATAAACGAATCACTCGTTTATGAGACGAATATAAACATGTTGTGTCATGGGTTGACACGCAGGTTAGTCGAGTGATCCGTTTATTTGAAAGTAAAGAAGTAATTTTTGTGTTAGACATAAATACTCCAACTAAAATCTATTTATATTTTATTATTATATTATTTTTTATTTTAGTTATGAATCTCGAAGAATTTATGCATTTTATGTATGAAAATTTATTTTTAAATATGGTTGGAGTTAAATAGGTTAAAATTTAAAAATTTTATAAGGAGGTTAAGTAGGTCGTATACAGGTCAACACGACCTACTTAACTTGGTTATGATATTAAAAGAGTTACACGAGTTGTAATAGGCCAACACGACCCACTTAAACTGTTTACAATATTAGGCGGGTTAAACGTATCGTGTTTATATCACTTGCCTAATTTTCGTGTTGTGTTCGTGTTGACTCTAATCGTGTTGTATGTTAGATGAATTTATGTCGAATCTGACATGCGAATGCATTTGGACATCATTAGGTCATACCATGCATGACTTTTACTATTGCGTACTTTGATAAAAGGTTTCGTATGATACTTAAGAAGATACATCTTAGCATTGCAACTTTTTTTTAGCATATCTTAATAAGATACAATTTTGTAATGCATTTCAGGATTCTTTTATTATACAATTTTGTTATTTTAAAATAATGTTATAAATATTATTTCATCCTCTAATATTACTTCAGGTATCGCGCGGATTCTAACACTAATTTTAAATTATATAAAAATAGCGCATAAGTCAGTGAGGTGAGATGTTTAATATTTTTATTCAATTGTTTTGCTATATTTGAATAATTTATTTTATTATAAAAGAAATTTTTTTTAACTGTTTAAACTTTCGTGTCTGAACTAACTAAAGTTTTCCTCCATATAGCAATCAGTGGAAAAATAATCGTAATAGTGATAGGTGAAATGAAAAGTCATCAAAGTTGGGTTAAGTTTATAACTATTTGCTATTAGGAAAGATAAATATTTAGTAAATAATATAAAATAATAGTTTGATTTGATCCAATTTAATTTTTAATGATCGGTTTGGTTTCGATTAATAATATATGCCTCTGAACAATTTATTTTTTTAATTTGATTTAATTTTTATGGAAAAACTCAAAAGAAAAATGCCATTGTTAAAGTTGACCTGAACCGAATGCTCTTTTGAAAGAAAGAAAAATGTTATTTAGAAAAAGGTACGAAAGGTTTTTATGATTCTTCAAATTTCCAAAAAGCTAATAATGAGGTTGCGTTAGTTTGTCAAAGTTGGATGTCGCAATAGGCGATAGTTAGTGTTGGAAAATTATTGTAAATCCTTGATTGCTCGCACTTTCTTCCCATCAGCGTGGAATAATAGTGGGAAATATGCCTTGGAAAAGCGATTAAGACCGTATTCCGCACTAACTCTTTAAATAGTGAAATGCAAAGTAAGCTTTCCGAGGTTTATGGGTGTTTTTTAAAATGTTATCTTATCTAATATGTAGTGTTTCACTTTTTTTTTACTAAAATTTTTTTTACAATCTTATCCTTATCCTTAATTAATATAAAATTATTCTGTTATTACAGTACTTGTTTTATTATCTTTATATTTGGTTGTAAAAGAAAAAAAATATATTATTTATATATTTGTATCTAAACTCAAACAAATATTAAAAATTAAAAATGTCAATCCTTTAAAATATTAAAAATTTTCCATTTTATTTATAAAATAGTGAACTTTTCAATTTTTACTCCCTTAAATTTTGAAAATTTATGTATAGTAAAATTATTTTTTATAATGAATTTTTAATTGAAAATTCTACGTGAATATTTCAATCTCCTTTTTTGTCATTTTAAATTTATTGTCAATCAAACAGCTGTTTTCATCGAACACTTTCGCTTTCAACCACTATTTAAATAGCTAATAGCTAGCTGCTAACATCTACTAGCTAACAGCTACTAAAATAGCTAACGGCTACTAAAACTGCTAACAGCTACTAAAACAGCTAACAACTAGCTAGTATTGCCGAACAGACCCATAAGCTTCAAGTTCTCCAAAGACATATATAAAAATGGTTGGGTTTTAGTAGTGTCCAAGTTATAGTTTTTGCTAAATTACATTATAATTTATGCATAGGTTTTAATAGTATGAATACTTTGCAATATCACAAGTCATATATTCTCTCTGTTCACAAATACAAATCCTTTAGAGTACTCCCTTTATTCTATTTATATAGAAAAAACTGGTTTTGCACATGAATTAAGATATCAATTTTAATTGGTCAATTAATTGAAAGAGAGCCAACTCATGCAATGAGACTCTCAATGGCACATTAATTTGGGGATTTGCAGTCGAAAAAGGAAGGAATGGGATAGATATTGGCGTTAACTCTTAAAATTCAAACTTTTCCAAATTATAACTTGTAGTGTGAAATTTTTAATTTCCCTCATTTACATCAACTCTTGAACATTTTCAAATATATGTTCATAAACATAATGACCAAAATTTTTGTTACTCTCTCACTGTCCAACCAATTCGCCCAAACATTTTTCTTTTTCTTACAATTTTACGAGGGTTTTTGTGTCCTTTCCTTCCCAGTTAACATCCAAAATGAACTAAGTAGGACGAAAGTGCATTATTGTGTAACGGGACTAAAATAGGAGGACAATGTAGTGTATTTTATAAAACACGTGGACAAAGTAGTTAATTTTAGAATTTTAAGGTAGGGGATCATTATAATTTTTTTCTTCTTTTTTTTTTTTTTTTGTGTGCAAATAGAAATTATTTTGAGAATATTAAAGAGTAATTAATGATTTTTTTTTCGATTTTAGCTTTACATATATTAAACACATTAATGATTAATGATGTTAAATAAAGGGTAATTTAATCGAATTAATAAGCTTTTTATTATATTATAAAAGAATTAATTGATTCCTTAATCACGGTGCAAAAACTTTAAAAAACTTATATTTGTAGATGGAGGGATTATCATGTAATAGATACTTAAGGGAGGTATGTTGCTAATATACAAATATGTGTAATATGTTCCTTCTGACTTTTAAGGATGTTTTAAAGATATTTTTGTTTTTGAGCATAAGGATGTTTAAGATATTAAGTTAAGAAGTCTTATCTTTTTTATTTTTGTATAGACTTCTTTTAATGTTAAAATTATGGTCTCTTTTTAATATAATTGTTATTGTTGGTCCTTATATTTGAAAAGATTGATGGGCAACACATGAACGATCATGGCCATAAAATATTTTTTCAAATCATAATACCTCTTTATTCTTTAAAAATGGTGGGATGATGGCCCCTTATACGCATTAAGAACTTTATTCCCTTCATTTGGAAAGGGAGAAATAAAATACTAGATTAAAGAAAATAATAGGAAAAAAATTAACGCACCCAAATTTATGAAAAGATTTTAATGTTTATAAGTTAAAGAAAAATAGTGCAGATTTTCTTTATTATTTTGATATTTTTCTCGCTCTTTACGTATAAAAAAAATATTTACCTTCTACGGAGCTCTCAGGTTCGATTCGCACTAAACACACCTGCAAAAAGGGATGAAAAATCTTAACTGTGACTAAACTCTGAGCCGGATTAGGCAGTCTCTGGTAATAAGGTCCGGATATCAGTAGTATATATAAAAACATAATACTTCCTCTGTCTCAAAATGTTCACATGATTTGACAAAACACGCATATTAAGAATTTAGTCAATAAAAATTATTTTATATTTTTTACCCTTAATTCATTAAGATATTAATAAAAGTCCTTTATTTAATGAACAATCATAAAAATTATTATGGAAAAAGCAATTGTTTAAATGTATAAATTTAAAAATTTTATAAATACATCCTAAAAAGGAATAATAAACAAACAAGACTGAAAGGAATATCTTTAATTGCATGAGAGAGAGGGAGAGAGAGAGAGAGAGAGAGAGAGGAAGCTGGTGGTGGCTGCATCTTTAGCTTAATTTGTTGTTGTAAGAATAAAAAATAAATGAATGGAATTTGTTTAGAATCCGTGAATATTTGCTGTCACAAGCTATCATTGATTAAAGCAAATAAAAATAAATAATCCTACAAATCAAACAATAATTAATAATAAGAATGTATACTATTGTAGATATGTCAACCCTTACCTCATGTCTGGCGGAGTCCAGATCTCATAATATATTCTCTCAACAAAGCAAATCTCCTGCATTACCATTAGCATTCATAATTATGTACAGTAATTAATATTAATCTTTAATTAGTCAATTAAGGTTGTGTTCAGTAACAGTTTTTGAAGTCAAAATTTAAAAATTATACATTATTCAGTAACATAGCGTTTATACCATCTTTTAGAGGTTAAAATAGCATTTTATAAAAATTTAAACTATGTAACATTTAATTTTTTAGCATTTTATAAAAAGCTATTCAAACAGATAACACATAAATTAACAGCTAATTTTACAGAAAAAAGTCAAAAAAAAATATTATTAGTTTAGTGAATTTTATTAAAATGAAAACAGGGTTCCATTTATCTAGCTCAAATTATTATTTTGGTCTATTAAAGATTAAACCTTCCATATGTAAAAAAAAAGTCAAAATTAAAATTGGGAAAAGAGAAGATCTAGAAGCGGCCTTTTAGACTTTGCATTTCATCCTCTTCTACGTCGTGGGACTCGCACTTGCATACGTAAACTAAGACGCATATACCAGAAGCTTCTAACGGCGTTAGTTGCTTGTCTATTTTTCTTTCTTTTTCTTTAAAGAAATTAAATAGATTACCATTAATTTAAAATCTTACCATAATTAATTTAAGTTCAAAGTAAAACCCTAAAAGTATATACTTCATCCGTACTAAAAAAATATTTTATCTTTTTTTTTGTATTTTGTCTCAAAATATAGCCAACTTTTCTTTTTTTATTGTAGTTAATCCTTAAATTTACCCTTATTAAATTTTATCTTATTTTTAATAACTTTCATTAATTCTTATTATTTTAATATAATAATTACTCATGTATTATTTAAGATGGGCATAATAAAAAAGTTATATACATAAAATTATCTTTTAACCATAATACTTGCTGCTTTTTTAATCTGTGAAAATAGAAAGTGGATTATCTTTTTGGGACTAACTTATTTATTATTGTTATTATTATTATTTCATTTTTTTAATGATGAAATATTTATACTCTCATTTATATCCATTTTTGTTACTAAATAATATATATTTTGAATTTTGAATGTAAATAAATCTTTCCACAAACAATAAATTTCTCATGTGATAAGGCAAGGAAAAATATGACAATTGATGGGTATTTAATTCAAATAACGATTGGATGCATCTTAATTAATTTTTTTAATTTTCTTGTCTTAATTGTTTCTATTTTATACTAGAGGAGAGAAATTAATTATCTAAATAATTGTAAGTTTATATTTAAATAAAATAAATATGATTGCAGAATACATAATTTCATTGGTCTAACCTTCAATTTTATCCCGAACTTTTTAAACAGTTATAATTTCACTCTAAATCAACTTTTGTACCCTGGGCACCCTAAACTTATCAACCTAGTCGTAATTACACCTAATTTATTTTTAGGGTCCAATTGCACTCTAAATGTCAATTACAACACCTTGAACTTGTCGATTTGTCGCAATTGCAATTTGGTTAACCCGATCATTGGTGGTATGAGCTCCTACTGCCGCTAATCATAAAGGATACTCGACACCGAGTCAGCTAAGAGATGGAAAAGAACGAGTCGTGTTAGACCATTTTGTTTCGAGCCTCCCACAATCCCCATACAAGAACAGCAACTTGGTTTGCCCTATTATTGGGATGCATCATTAATACTTGTACAAAGAAGGTTTTAAAAGACACAACATTTTTAGCTCGAGTAAAACCATTATTTCTCCAAAGTTCCTCCGCTTTATGGCATTTCCAAAGGACATAATCAACGTCCTCCTCAAGATCATAATAACAGCATCTCTTTTCGATCGTCACCCCTCTACTAAACAACTTCTTGACCCTTGTGGATAGGATACCCCTAAGAGCCCTCTAAAGAAGTTCTTTAATTTTTGCGGGTATACTCAAATTTCACTAACTTATGCCACCACTTACCCTCCATCCTCTCCCCCCTTACCATAAACTCGAAGATACAAAAAATACTCAGTTTTAACACTATAAATCCCTCTCCTCTCATATTGCCAAATCAAGCAATCTTCTCTAAGAGTCAAACCCAAAGGAATTTTAAAAATCGCCCTTGTATCATAAACACTAAAAGCTCTATAATTTTGTCCAAATCCCAAACTCCTTTTATTCTCCCTTAACAGATCTCTTACCCTCATGATCTCATCTATAAAGTGTAAGCCATCCTCAACCCGAAAATTTTCGTGCTTAGGAAGCCATGGATCAAATCTAACTAAAATTTTCTCTCCATCACCTACCCTCCACCGCACTCCCTGTTTTAACATATTCTTAGAAAACAATACACTTCTTCAAGTGAAGCTGCCGATAAAAATCTACACCCGGAAAATATTTAGCTTTAAGAATACGAAACAAAAGAGTTTCGGGCTTTGAAATTAATCACCACCCTAGATTTCCTAGCATAGCTATGTTAAAACAACAAAGATCCCTAAACCCTTTATCTCAATCCCACTTGCTTTGACACATTCAATTCCATGATAACCAATGAATTCCTTTACCCTTACCCCCTTTGGATTCCCACTAGAAAGCATTTATAATATGTTGA
This sequence comes from Jatropha curcas, assembly GCF_041381405.1. NCBI lineage: Eukaryota > Viridiplantae > Streptophyta > Magnoliopsida > Malpighiales > Euphorbiaceae > Jatropha > Jatropha curcas. Next base: position 26,062,413 of record NC_143151.1, read on the forward strand.
ATTCGTTATATAAGGTAACATGTAACGAGAAAATGCTCATACAATAAGAAGGAATGGTCTAAGCCACCGACTTCAAGAGAATTTTTTTCCGATCTAGATAAAAATCTATTATTCCAACAATTAATATGACTTCAAAGCTTATCTTTCAAGAAACTAAAAATCTGCTTCTTTTTTTGTCCTATCATAGAAGGCAATCCCAGATATTTTCCATTACTAACAAGATTATGGACACCCAACACTTTCGAAACTGAGGTCTTAATATTGTCAGACACATTACGGCTAAACATAATTCCCGACTTCTAAAAGTTGACTGCCTAACTAGAAGCTTGCTCATATTTCCTAAGAATATTTTTAAGGAAAAAATAACCGTACCCATATGTTTTAAATAAATTAACTACTCTACTCTTACATTTTAGAAAATACACTACTATACACCCATGGTTTAGGTCTGTTAAACTGACATATGCTTCCATCCTTTTTTTTTTATTTTTAAAGTGCAAGTCAATAAACTATTAACAATCCAATGAGAGAGAATGAAATAAATGTCAAGAATACCCCTTTTGCTATCAACTACTTCCTCTAATCCATGAAAATTTCTTGCGTTTTCTCTGAATTTTCTTTTTTCTTTTAAAATGATAGATAATAATGAGAGGCAGTTTGTGTTGCCACTTCCCTCCTAACTAAGTTGTTTTTTATTTTGTTTTTTTATTTAGGATTGACATTGTCATTTCATAGGATTTTAACATTTGAAAATGCAAAAATTGGACGAAAACACATGCTAGTGTAATGAACCTAAATCATGGGTGCATAGTAGTGTATTTCTAAAATACAAAGCTAGAGTAATAAATTTAGTTAAACATATGAGTATAATTATAATTTTCTCTATTTTAAATATTACTATCCTCCTTATATGTTGCTTTGAAAAAGAAAATGGAGTCATCTGAAAAAAGAAGGTGGCAAACCCTTGGCCACCTGCTACCCACTCTACAACCATGGATATGACCCCGCCTTTCAAGCTTTAGAAAAAAAGAAGAGATAGACCTTCTGCACATAGGATATAATGATAGAAAGATAGGGGATCCCCTTACTCGCTCAAGAATAATAGGCCCCACCGGTTCACCATTACAAAGCACAAAATATTTGACACTAGAAATACAAAGCATCATCCAGTTTACCCATTTAACATGAAAACCCAACCCCTTCATCACAACATGAATGAACTGCCATTTAACTCGGTCATAAGCTTTGGATATATCTATTTTAAGAGCTACCACCCCTAAGTTACCTTTTGTTTTCCTCTTAAGATTATGAAGGATTTCAAAGGCTACTAGAACATTATCCTGGATCAATCTACTTAGCAAAAGCCGACTAACTAGAGGACACAATTCGGGAAAACATTTTTTTTAGCCGATTAGCCAGAGCCTTAGACATGATCTAATACAAAACATTAAACAAGGCTATGGGTCTAAAATCTTTCAAATATTCAGGATTGTGAATTTTTAGAATAAACACAATTAGAGTATAAGAAAGAGTATTTGGAAAAATACCTTCAGTAAGCCATTGTCTACAATTATTGCTTACATCATCCCTCACCACATGCCAAAATTGTTGGGAAAAACCCAGAATCAGTCTATCAGGGCCTGAAGATTTATTCACATTCATTTTAAATAATGCCAACTTGAATTCCTCATTTGTAAATGGCTATAACAGAAAATGATTATCCTCAGCACTGACTTGTCTGCCAACTAACCAAATAACATCACCGACCTCAACTACACTTCCTGCAAACCATGGATTCTATTAATTCTACATCTTCCCTTGATAACGCCATGAAATGTTACGATCACCAAAATGTAACCAGAAACTTTTCGATTGTTGATGTTTCTCAATCTCTTCTTGCTCTAATGTTAATTCTCATTCTAATTGTAACCGATCCACCTCAGATAGGCCCACGATTCTTGATTCTCACCCAACAAGTGTCGAAGAAGAAGTTTCTTCTCTCTTATTTCTCTGTGATGGAATCGACCCCAAGTTGATAGTACCTGAGTGCAATGTCAAATTTTGTCTAACACAGACCCTGTTCTGCCTTTAATCCAACCCCTTGTAACCACTTCGTTTATGTCATCTGTTAGATTATTTTAATAATCTGAGTGGCCCATGTGATTAAAGGGTTGGTTCTAATTAAGGTGGCCCAAGATGATGGTTATTGGGCTTAATGGATAAGGACCCGTTAGGGCTTTAATACCCTTCCTCTGCCTTATAAAAGATTAAAGAAATCAACAGCGTAAGTTAAGAGAGTGTGACGGCTACCTCAAACACATACGGTGATAGGTTGTTTGAGAGAGCGTGAAAAGAAAACTTTCGAGCTGTTGATAATTCTTTAACCATTAAGAGAGCACTTACGGACAAAAGGCCAGAGTGAAGAAACATAGATCTACTGTTACAGTGAGAATCAAATTGCCACAACGAGGTAATCCATAACATAGATCTGCTGTTATGGATCAAGGTACGCTTCCGCTTATTGTGTATTCTTATTGAACAAATTCTATGAACTATAAGATCTAGGCTATATTAAAGTTTATTCAACATGTTGTATCAGAGCCTGTTTCTGTTCTAGATTTTTTTGATAGTCTTTTATTTGGCTTAATTAATGGAAATTGATTTCGTATTGTGAAGTTGATTAATCTGGTATAAACGAAGCCAAAATTATTGGGATTAGAAACTGTTTGTTTTCTTTATACTTTTAAATTATTCTGCTGTTATTTATAAAGCAAGGTTATGACATCTTATTGTGTTATGTTGTTAAAGTTTTGAGATCTTAATTCAATCTCATAAAAGTTTTGCATAAATCAATGTTTAACGAATGGAAAACTTGTTAGTCCCTAAAGTGGCCTTGTTTGGATTAGTTTAGACATTGATTATGCAGCTTTCAATTGTTCATGTTTGTGTGATGCCGTTAAATGACATGAAAGTTAAAATTGAACAATTGAGATCATTGATTATAACTTGTTAGGTTACCCAAAGGTAGAACATTAATTATAATCAATGGCATTAAATAGACTCATCGTTGTACTAATTAATATGAATGTATATCCAAAGATAACATGCATATTGTATGGAGCATCATTGAAAAGTTGAAAGGAATAAAAAAAGAAAAAAAAAAACGTAACTGACTTCCACAGAGAAGCACGGGGCGTGCTGCATTGAGCACGGGCGTGCCCTGACTTCTAGAGAGAAGCACGGGGCGTGCTGCAATGAGCACAGGCGTGCCTTGACTTCCAGAGTGAAGCACTAGGCCTGCCATAGTGAAGCACGGGCGTGCTTCTCTCTAACTTTCATAAATGATCGCAAGTTGCTCCACCTCAATGAAAGTTTGTTAAAGTATTTTTCTTCTTGGCATCATTATTGATTAAAGCTATGCTTTTAAATATTACCCAAAGGTAATTTTAAATGCATAATTTAAGATTGTTATTTGTTTGAATCCATTTATGTTTACTCAAGGTATTAACATATGAGTATATGTATAATGTTGCAGCTTCTTTTAACATGTTTGCTATGGGCACTGGGTTGATTAAGTTCAATGGATTGAACTATGCTGATTGGTCCGAACAAATCCATTATCAATTAGGAGTTTTAGACTTGCATCTGGCATTAGTATCTGAAAAGCCAGCACAACCATTACAGAGACCAGTATTGAAGCTGACAAGTCCCATTATGAGGCTTGGGAGCGGTCTAACAGGCTAAGTTTGAACTTAATGAGGATGACAGTGGCTGAAAATGTTAAGCCATCAATGCCCAGAACAAACAATGCTAGGGAGTACATGCTGAAAATTAAGGAATACTCCCAATCGGACATAGCTGACAAGTCCATCGTAGGATCCTTGATGAGTGAGCTAATGACCAAGAAGTTTGATTGGTCAGAATCCATTCATGATCATGTGACTGGCATGCAGAATTTGGCAGCTAAACTGAAATCAATGGGAATGGATGTGAGTGAATCCTTTTTAGTTCAATTTATTATTCACTTACTTTCTCTTGAGTTTGGTCAGTTCCAAGTGAATTACAACACCCTTAAGGAAAAATGGAACATTCAAGAAATCAAGGCCATGTTGATACAAGAGGAAGGGAGATGAAAGAAATTGAAGGAACACTCTATCAATCTCATATTTCATAATGGAACTAGTAGCAGCAACAATAAACCAGGGAAGAAAGGCAAGAAAAGGGACAATGCTCCAATGAAGGTTAATAAGGGCCAAATCCGTAAAGAGTTTAAGTGCTACTTCTGTAGAAAGAATGGTCACTTCAAGAAGGATTGTCCTAAAAGGAAGATTTGGTTTGAAAAGAAAGGTATACTTTATGTTTCAGTATATTTTGAATTAAATCTTATTGAAGTGCCTAATAATACATGGTGGTTAGATTCTGGTGCAATTACTCATGTGTCTCATGTTATATAGGGATTCCTTTTGATCCAACCCATAAACGAAACTGAAAATATCCTATACATGGGAAATAGAATGAAGGCACAAATAGAAAGAATTGAGACTTATAGATTGATCTTGGACACTGGTTGTTATCTGGATCTTGAAAAGTGTCTCTATGTTCCTGAATATGCTAGAAATTAGTTTCTGTAGGGAGGTTGGATAATGTTGGTTTTAGTCTTAAAATTTGTAATGGTGTTTTTTCATTATACAAACATAAGTACTATCAAGGTTCTGTTACTTTGATTGATAGTTTATATCGTTTTAATCTTGATGCTAAATTTATTGAATCCCTGTTTAATGTTGAACACAATATAGGTAATAAACATAGTGCACAATGAATGTTCTGCTTTCTTGTGGCATCAAAGGTTAGGTCACATATCCAAAGAAAGGATTTTGGGGTTAGTAAAAGGTGAAATCTTGCCTCAATTGGATTCCACTGATTGGGATGTGTGTATAGATTGCATTAAAGATAAGCAAACTAAGCACACATTAAAGAATCCGGCCACAAGAAGCAGTGAATTGCTTGAACTTATACACACTGATATATGTGGTCCTTTTGATGTTCCCTCTTGGGGTGGTGAAAAATATTTTATTACCTTTATCGATGATTTCTCATGGTACGGTATGTATATTTGCTGCATGAAAAGTCTCAATCAGTGAGATCTGATGGAGGTGGTGAATATTAGGGTAAATTTAATGAAAATGGACAATGTCCAGGTCCATTTGCAAAGTTCCTTGAAAGTCGTGGCATTTGTGCATAATACACAATGTCGGGTTCACCTCAATAGAATGGTGTAGGTGAAAGGCGGAATCGTACTCTTATGGAAATGGTTAGGAGTATGCTAAATAATTGTTCTGTACCTTTATCATTATGGATGCATGCATTAAAGACTGCTGCATATTTACTTAATAAGGTTTCTAGTAAAGCAATTCCTAAGACTCCTTATGAACTGTGGACAAAAAGAAAACCTAGTTTAAGGTATCTTCATGTTTGGGGTTGCCCAGCAGAAGTAAGGATATATAATACACATGAAAGAAGCTTCATGCTAGAACGGTTAGTGGAGTTTTCATAAGATATCCTAAAAAGTCAAAAGGGTACAGATTTTATTGTCCTAACCATAGTATGAGAATTGTTGAGTCTGGTAATGCTCGGTTTATTGAAAATGCCAAATTAGTGGGAGTAGTGAAACACGTAAAGTGAATGTGCAAGAGATTCAGATTGAAAATCCAACTCAGGTGGATTTTCCTAATGTCTCTTCTTCGGTTGTTGTTCCACTTGTTTTATCATGGTTTATGAACAACAAAACAACATTCCCAACCGGCAAAATGACCATATAAATGATGAGCCAGTAAATAATGAATAATTCACAAATGATCAAGTGGTTTCACAAGAAATAGCATTACGGAGGTCACAAAGGCAAAGAAAGCCAGCTATTTCTAGTGATTATGTGACTTACTCACTTGAGCATGAAAATGAATTGAGCATTGATAAGGACCCAGTCTCTTTCCAGAAAGCCATGGAATGTGATAGTTCTGAAAAGTGGTTTAATGCCATGGAGGAAGAAATGCAATCAATGAGTGATAATCAAGTCTGGGATTTAGTCGAGTTGCCTAAGGGGTCAAAACAAGTTGGTTGTAAATGGGTTTTCAAGACCAAACGGGACTCTAAGGGCAACATTGAAAGATATAATGTCAGACTTGTTGCTAAAGGTTACACTCAAAAGGATGGCATTGATTATAAAGAGACCTTTTCTCCAATTTCCAAAAAGGACTCCTTAAGAATTATTTTGGCTTTAGTGGCTCATTATGATCTAGAGCTTCACCAAATGGATGTAATGAAAGTCTTTCTTAATGGTGACTTAGAGGAGGAAGTATATATGGACCAACCAGAGGGTTGTGGTCACAGAAAAGGAAAATTTGGTGTGTAAGTTAAAGAAATCAATATATGGACTGAAGCAAGCTTTCCGTCAATGGTATCTTAAGTTCAATAATACCATCACTTCATATGGTTTTATAGAAAACACTGTTGATCGGTGTATTTATATGAAGGTCAGTAGGAGCAAGTTCATCATGTTAGCCCTATATGTTGATGACATTCTTCTTATTGCGAATGATGTTGGGTTGTTATGTGATGTAAAAGGGTTTTCTCTCTAAGAACTTTAAAATGAAAGATATGGGAGAGGCATCCTTTATGATAGGAATAGAAATATTCTGTGATAGATCACAAGGACTGTTAGGATTGTCGCAAAGAGCTTACATTAATAAGATATTAGAGAGATTCAGAATGAAAAAATGCTCCGCAGGAATAGTTCCAATTCAGAAAGGAGATAAGTTCAGCGAAATGTAATGTCCTAAAAATGATTTGGAACGTAAAGAGATGGAGCCTATTTCTTATGCGTCAGTAGTTGGGAGCTTAATGTATGTTCAAACATGTACTCGACTGGATATTAGTTTCACCGTTAGAATGTTAGGGTGATATCAAAGTAATCTCGGGATGGACCATTGGAAAGCTGCAAAGAAAGTAGTTAGATATTTACAAGGCACGAAGGAGCATATACTCACCTATTGAAAGTCCAGCCATCTAGAAGTGGTGGCATACTCGGATTCAGATTATGCCGGTTGTGTAGATTCGAGAAAATCTATATTTGGCTACTTGTTTCTCCTAGCTAGAGGAGCAGTATCATGGAAGAGTGGAAAGCAGTCTGTCATTGCTACCTCCACGATGGAGGCTAAATTTATGGCATACTTTAAGGCCACTGTTCACGCATTGTGGTTGTGGAACTTTGTCTCAGGTCTAGGCATTATCGACAATATAGCTAAACCATTGAGAATTTACTGTGATAATTTCGCAACTGTCTTCTTCTCTAAGAATGATAGGTACTCTAAGGGTGCAAAGCACATGGATTTAAAGTAGCTATCTGTGAAAGAAGAAGTGCAAAAATACAAGGTGTCATATGAGCATATCGGTATTGATCTGATACAAGGTGTCATATGAGCATATCGGTATTGATCTGATGATAGCGGATCCGCTAACTAAAGGCTTACTGCCCAAAATCTTCACTGGCCATGTTGATAGGATGGGCATTATAGATAAGTCCTTGTTAGCATGATGTTTTGTAATATATATACATATGATTATTTTGCTTATATTATTATGACACTTGGGAATTCAATTAAAGATGTGTTTTGCTTATTTATGTGTTATCCACATTATAGATGTATACAATAATGGTTTGAGTGAGATAACAATAACATTTGATTGTGACAATGTATTATTTGTTGAATAGTTTCTCCATTAAAGTTTTATAAATTGAAGTGGTCTATGATATATGGAAGGAATCATGTCGATTAATGACTTGTGACCGCTATAATTCGATCATCTTAATTCTAATTAAGGTTAACATGATAGATTCAAGAAATGCACATGGGCCAAGTGGGAGATTGTTAAATTATTTTAATAATCTGAGTGGCCCATATGATTAAAGGGCTGGTTCTAATTAAGGTTGCCCAAGATGATGGTTATTGGGCTTAATGGATAAGGACCGGTTAGGGTTTTAATACCCTTCCTCTGCCTTATAAAAGATTAAGGAAATCAATAGCGTAAGTTAAGAGAGTGTGATGGCTACCTCAAACACATACGGTGATAAATTGTTTGAGAGAGCGTGAAAAGAATACTTCCGTGCTGTTGATAATTCTCTAACCATTAAGAGAGCACTTACGGACAAAAGGCCAGAGTAAAGAAGTATAGATCTGCTGTTACAGTGAGAATTGAATTGCCGCAACGAGGTAATCCATAATATAGATCTGCTGTTATGGATCAAGGTACGCTTCCGCTTATTGTGTATTCTTATTGAACAAATTCTATGAACTATAAGATCTAGGCTATATTAAAGTTTATTCAACATCATCTTCCAGCAACCGTGCATTATTAAAACATAACATTTTATGACCCAAAGGAGGCTAAGCTACCATCGATTCAAATAGAATAGGCCTATGATATGAAGTAGTGGCCATCAAGGTGCGGGAATGACTATCTGGAAAGAGATCCAACCAATCTCCATTGCCTAGGCTTCAGTCGAGTTTCTCCTGAATAACCACCTGAATACCTCGTCGTTGGGATCATGTGAACAACTGACCACTCAAGGGGACCTCAAAAAGATTACAATCATTTAAAGCTTCTTAAAAACCTTATAGTAAGTATCCCGATTGAATCAAACCTCCTACCTTATAGTAAGTATCATTGAAATCCCTTAGACAAAGCCAAGGTTTGTCATCCCTGCTAGCCAACGCCCTTAAGAGATTCCAAGAAGCCCTACGACAATTTTGAGCTGGGAAACCAAGTAACCTGTCACACGGACTAGCTTGTTATCTACCACCACATGACTATCAATGAAGTTCCTTGAGAACCCTGTAACCTGAACAAAAGTGCTTGAGTTCTAAAGCAAAGTCAATCCACTAGAATGTCCATTAAAATCTACCAAAAAATAATTATCAAATCCAATTCTGCCACTAACCTCAATAATTATACCCCCCCCCCCCCCCCCCCAAAACCAACGTCTCAATTAAAAAAAAAAATCATGAGAATAATACTCAAGAGAAGGATAGAGAGAAGATAATTACTATTTAGTCAAGAGAGAAAGGGAAATGGAGATTTGATGATTTTGGTTTAAACAAAGGGGCATTTTTGTCCTGCTAACACAAATTAATGATAATCTATAATATATATAAAAGTACAAATGAGGAGGGAAACATTGGGTTCCTAAAACGCCTCTGCTAATTTTATGAATTGACAAAAATATCATTTCTAATCATATTTTACGATATCAAAATATTATTTTTATTATATTAATATTGTAAATTTAATCTCATTCTAATTAAGAATTTATCCTATCATACCATTGTATATATGTTTAGTTTTAATTGCTTTTGACTATCAAGAATTTGTTGTTTTTGACTATCAATAATTGTTACATCAAGTTTTTGCTAATTTGAAATTATTGAGCTTGCAATCATGTCTTCTTTTTACGGTAAGTATAACCTTAATTCTCTTTCTATTTACAAATTAATAGAATAGTTTTTATTTATAGTTCTTATAATTTAGATTAACTGTAATTGTTTAGTAATCATAAATAGTTACAAGCTTACAAGTTTTTCCTTCTGAATAGCATTATCATAAAATATCTTCAAGAGATGGACTCTCTAATTAGAAAAATTTTATTGATTTATCGATTAAAATTATTTAATAATTTTTAATTAGATTGATTATATTTAAGGAATTATTTTTATTAATTAGCAAATCTTGTTTCATTATTTTTCCATTGCTAAGAGTTGATAAAAGGTTCTACAAATGTTAGAATTTTTCCATTTCTAAAGTTATAACATAAATTTTTTTTTTTTCGTTGCTGGTGCTACAAACAGGTTGGCAACGGATAAAAATGCCCTTTGTTTTTATAAAAGAGACCGAAAAACACTAACTATTACACATACAGCTATGACCAATATCACGTAAATCATGAGCCATAAGAGGCAGAACATAACCAATCAGCATACGAATTCGCCTCACAAAAATGGAAAAATAATCGATATTAGCTTTATAGGAAGTAGTTAGTTGATAAAAATTGAAATTAGATTATAGTAATTGAGGTTAGATTAGTTCTATAACACCAGCATGTTTTTTCTTATTGAATTCTAATATTTTTGGAAAACTAAAAAGCATTAACGGAGGAACAAGTCGAGCTATCAAGCTCCGTTGATTGAAGATACATATTGGTAAGTTAAAATCTAATTCCTCCAATTAAATAAAATTAAATATCATATTTTTATTTAATGAGAGACCCTGTGATCAAACTCTCACAAGAGAAGGGATAAAAAACAAAATAAATGTACATTTTTTAAAAGCAAATAAAAGACTAGGAGCGAAAAAAATCTTAGTATTTGAATGGATATTAAGATAATAAAAAAATATAAATAAACTAATATTTGAATGGTTCTTAATATTTCAGCAAAATAAAATATAAATAACCTATCAAATTTTATAAATCAAAATAAAAAAAATATTTTTTTTTGAAAAGAAAAAAATTTTTTTTTTAATTTATTGGCGCCTTTTATGAGTGGGAATAAATTTATAGGCTACACAACAGGAGACAACCTTCTTCTTGACTTACCAAATTGGTAAAAATAACTGTGGTTGAGAAAATTTAAACTCAAAATCTCTCACTCCTCACATAATTGTAACGAGAGCCAAGAATTAAGCAGCAGAAATTACCCAAGATCGAAACAAGTACGAAAGCAAACCACACACAAATTACACAAGAACTAACCTGTTGTAGCGCAGATTCGCTCGCTGGTGTTTTCATATATCTTCAAGTTACCCTGCAGCCTTCTGCCATGTGACCTTTAATTGATTCTATGAATCACATTTTTCTGAGTGTGTAGAAAAATACAATACGTCTGTTTCTCGATACTATTATATTTTTTTCTAGATACTCTACAATCTCTAGCGTGTATTCAAAAACCAATAATATCTCTAATTCGCGTGGAAAGCAAATAATAAGATTAATCGTTCTGTTACGCATGTGGTTAGTATTTTAAATAAAATAGATTATACTTTTTATTTAAAATTAATAAATAAAATTTTAATTAAAAAATTAATCTATTAATTATTTAAAATACATAAACCGCGTACGGTCCAAATAATAAAGGCACAGTAGGGACCGCAGGAATAAATTAATAAGGTTGCAAATTATAATAAGAACTCATACAAGACTAGTATATTTTTATTATAATTAATCATAAAATGATTGAATTCCTTATCAATTTAACTTTCCATAAATAATAACTTATGTTCCTCATGTAAATACAAATGCTTATCAAATAAAATAAATCACTGATAATTTATTTAAATAACAATTTTAATCTTTAAGATTGTCGATTAACTTATTTTATGTGTCGGATTAAAAATCTACCTGCAGAGTTTACACAATGAAATCTTATAAACTTACTTCAAGGACATCATTCTTTAAACCTTGACATGGATTCTATCATTAATTAATATTTCACAAATACATGCTGCTTTTGCTCAATTCACCGAGAATTATTATCCCGATAAATGAAACTCACTGTTTAATGAAATAAAATAAAAAGCAATGTCTATTTGCTCATATTAATTAAATCAAGATTAAGAACATAAATCTTATTTCTAATGTCCTAGAGAATATGTTTTAATAGTCGTTATAAAATAATCGTTTTCTACTTGGTGCAGTTAGATACTTACAAAATGTACTAACACCATTATTATAAAATATGCTGAAAAATTTATTCATTTAATGTAAATTTTCAATTAAATACATAAAAATAATTGTTCAAAGAAACATATTATTACATTTGCATGGTTAATAGTATATCTCTATCAAACAGAAAAGACAAAAAATGGATTTTAAGCATGTAAACAGAGAATGCAATCAATTTGCAGATTGTATAACTAAACAAGGTGTTGATGCTGTGGAACCTTTTGTGCCATGGATTTAAATTTATGACTTTTGTGCTCCTTCATTCAGATGTTGATCTAATTATTTTTATTTTTATCTCAAGAAGAAACATTATGATTTATGCTGTTTGATCTATTATTGTATATTTCTTTCAGATTTTTTAACTTTAACTTTTTCATGCTAAATTTGGGTGCATTAGAAAGACTAAGTTAAGTTTTTCTTAGCATGTTAATAAAAATTAAATTTGCTGATAAAAAAAACTGAGAAGACCTCCCATTAAAATATATTTTAATTTGATTGGTAGAAAGTCATACATATAAAAATTAATAAAAAAATTGAATCACTGAGCATGTATAACGTTCACAAATGCAGGTTTGGCAAATATTGGCAATAATAATACAAAACTGACTAGCATGAATAAGCGAAAACAACCCACATCCAGCAAAGTAAATATATTATTTTAAGGAAACACAAAGACATGGGGTGGATCCCACGTGTGATTTGACAAACGGCACGTTTCTCTCTTTTGCATCCATAAATAAATGGTAGGCTAAGCTGTTGCATTTATAAGCTCTTTATTTACTTTACAATTGGAAGTCTGAACTCGACTTTTTACATTTTCTTTCTTCTCTCCGTCTCGTGTGTTTGCGTTAGTCAAACCTGTGGACAAAACAAACACATAGACGTCTTTTTTTTCAGTTTTTCAAATGAGGTGACGTTCAAAAACTGAAGATTTATTAAAGATATATAGAGAAAGATAGAGAGATTAGTCAAAGAATGCGTACAAAGTAAAGATAGATTCTTTGAAGCAGCAAAGGTGAGAGAAGCCCTCTTTCATTCTGGGTATTGATTCTTGCTGTTTTTTCTTTTCTTTTCTTTCCTTTTTTGCTTTAAATTTATCAATTTTTTTTTTCATTTGTTTCATCTTGTTTCTCTCGATCTTTCTGGGTTCTGTTAGCAGTTTTTTGCCTTTTTAAATTATAGTATATAACCAAGGTTCTTTCTTGTTTCTTGGTGTTCTTTGTTTGTTTGCCTGGAAAACGGTGGGAGAGCTTTCAAAAGGTAGTGGAAAAGTGGAAATTTGTTTTCTGAAAACTGTTTCCTTTCATGTTTCCTTTCCTTTTCTTTTTTTCTTTTTTTTTTTTTTGTTTTTTTGAAATCCTGTATTTCTAAGATATTAACGCATCTTTTAAAGTATATGTGTATAAAAAGAATACGAGTAAACATTGTCCAATCAGCTGTTCATATTTTTGGACAGAAGTGGAACCTTGTGTGCTTCTTAGATGTTATTTTCAGGTCATGGTTGTTTCTCAAATAATTATTTCCATTTTACTGTTTAAAATTTAAATTATTGGAAACTGTACATTTTGGGATAATTTTGTTGATTGATTATTGATTTTGCTGTTTATTGAACAGTTTGGAGGAATTACTTTAACAATTCAAGTACTTACTGTAAAATTTCAAAGTTAAGCTACAGTTGTTACAATATTTAGACAGGTGTAAAGACTCAAAAGCAAAATTTGGGGCTTTATCTCTTTCCATGTTATAGGTTATGTTAGTCTTTGATACTTTTGTTAATTGATTCAGTGAGTTTTGTGTTTACACTTCAGTGATTGCTGATTAATATCAATTTGAAAGCTTAATGGGATTTTATTGCAATATTAGAATGAATTTGTCAATTTATAGAAATTAATATCTGTTTTATGTTATTTTGTAAATTGGATCAGTAAATGTCAAGGAAACTTGACTGTTTGCGCTGATATGCTTTTGGTTTGCAGTTCTAAAAATTGAATAGACGATGGCTGATAATGGAAGAGTACACCCAGATTGTGTTAATGCTGCCAATCCCTATCATGAATGTGGTGTGGCTTGCCTTGAAAAGATTGCACAAGGCCATGTACGGCAGCCTAAGAAAAAATCAGGTAATTGCTACTGTTACTATTTCTGATGCGTTATTTTTACCAACTTTATTCTCATTACCTTGAGAAAATATCATACATGGTACCAATCTCCTAAAATGAGAAAGATCCAAATGATTCAAGTCTTGTTTGGTGAGATCAAGAG